>NC_090297.1:53475000-53565000 GCF_039906515.1 Pseudorca crassidens
ACACTTAGGACACCAGCAGTTAGCCTGGGGAGGAGGGGAAGTCAAGGCCTATTTAGTCCAGGAACTGGATAATACACAAAGTAAAAGCCAAAATCACAACATTTATAAATTTAAAATTTTAAGATTAATTTTTAAAATTAAAAATTTTGAGATTAAATTAATTAATAATTTACATCCTTCTGCCAAGTCCGCTGTGCCCCCTGAAGTGTGCGAAGGGGCAACAACAGCTCCTGTAGCTCCATGTGTGATAGCTGCCTTTGATTTCAAAAGAGAGGTGTTGCCAGTTTCCAGAGCAATTAAAATTGGTTAAAAATGGCAAACGGCCGTGTGGGTGGTGCATGGTGATTTGAGCAAAATTCAACACTGGTATTCCTATCATAGAGCAAAATCTGTGGGTTGCTATGCACATTGCCCTGGTGACACTCCGTGTCCTGCAACAGCAAATATTGGGCTCAGTCACCAGTGAGCAAGATCCAGACGTATGAGAATCTGGGTGGTCCTGAGAGACGTTCCCACGTAGACCCACAGCCACGTTGCACCAGCTGGATAAGTAAAGCTGGCGCTTTGGAACAGAGATTTCATGGTCCTGAGTCAGTAAAACTGTGTGTGTGATAGTGTTTTCTGCTTCACAGATGGATGAAAACATTGCATCCATGTTCGCTGTTTTTACAAAGGCACAGACATTTTATTTTTCTATCTAAAATTTTAATTTAAGCAACGGGATTAAAATAGTACTTAACTCTGGTTGTTTTAGTCCTTAGCATATATATTTCAAATAGAGGAATTAGAACTGACTTAGTGATTTTTGTTATTTAATAAAAATGAACTAATGATCGAAGATTAAAATAAATATATTTCCCCACTTCCTATGCAATGATCTGTGATAACCTATATGGGAAAAGAGTCTGAAAAAGAATAGATATACATATATGTATAACTTTGCTGTACACCGGAAACTAACACAACATAGTAAATCAACTGTACTCCAATACAACATAAAAATCAAAAAAAAAAATTTCCCCACTTCCAAATTCCAGCTCTTCATCCCTAACTCATCTAGAGGTAGTGAGGCTCAACAGTGAAGAATAACAGCCATTCACTAAGCCTTTACCGTGTATGAAGCACTGGGTTAAGGGCTTGGCCTGCATTATGTCATTTCATCCTCACAACCCCAGTGAGGAGTGAAGCTAGGAAGAGGCAAAGACAACATCTGAACCCAAGACCATCTGACTCTAAAACCTAGAATGAGCTACCCTGTTGGGAACAAAGCAGTAAGTATGAACTTATCAAAAGCAAGTAAATTTTGTTCCTTTTTGGCAAAATTAGTTATCAAAGGAAAAGAAAAGTGAAGAATTTAAGCAATGAGAGATCGTGTCCTTCTCGCTCTTTTTTAAAGTAGAATTTATTTCTTGTAAGAGTTTCAGGTTTACTGAAAAATTAGGAAAACAGAATTTTGTGTTCTCTTTTCATATTTTTATGTACCATTTTTGCTACAATGTTAAGATACTGAATTTACAGGTTTTTCCACCGCGATGGTTTTTTATAAGTGAAGTTTTTTTTTAAATTGGGGTATAGCTGCTTTACAATGTTGTGTTAGTTTCTGCTGTACAGCGAAGTGAATCAGCTATGTGTATACATATAACCCCTCTCTTTTGGATTTCCTTCCCGTTTAGGTCACTGCAGAGCACCCACCGAGTAGAGTTCCCTGTGCTATATAGTAGGTTCTCATTAGTTATCTATTTTATACAAAGTAGTGTGTATATGTCAATCCCAGTCTCCCAATTCATCCCACCCTCCTTTCCCCACTGGTGTCCATACGTTTGTTCTCTACGTCTGTGTCTTTATTTCTGTTTTGCAAATAGGTTCATCTGTACCATTTTTCTAGATTCCACATATATGAGTTAATATACTATATTTGTTTTTCTCTTTCTGACTTACTTCAGTCTGTATGACAGTCTCTAGGTCCATCCACGTCTCTGCAAATGGCACAATTTCCTTCCTTTTTATGGCTGAGTGTAAGCGAAGATTTTTAAAGTAAAGTTTTATTATTTTTATAATAGTTTTATATTCAGACAGTGACATTTCGTTGATAAGTGACATTTTGTTGATAAGTGGTGTCATAATTGGAGGTGTGTGATTTTAAGCGTTTTTCCTACTGGTTTTTCTTGTGAAGTTTTCATTTCTGCCCTCATTCTGTTATCTGGTAAGCAGAGAGCCAGGATGACCAAGAATGGGAACAACTTGGGATTTGGAGTCAGAAACCTTGGTTTAAACCCCAGTCTGTCACTTATTAGCTGAACAGGCCAGCTTCTTTGTGAGTCTCAGTTACCTCCTCTGGGAAATGGGAATAATGAGAACCAATCAAATTAGAAAACGATGTCATTGTAGGATAAAAGGTCAACCAAATGTTAGTTCTTATAAGAGTACTCCTCACCCGTGAGAGGTGACTCTAGGCTAACATAATTTATTTTATAAATCATAGTTTATATAGTCACATAAGCCATGTCTCTAGAGAATAAACTAATGAAATTCATAAGGTAATGGTTTTGGAATCAGGCAGACCTGAATTTGAATCTTGGCCCTCCCACTTAGCAGCTACGTAACTTTGAACTTTGCCACATCCTTCTCAGCTTCTCAGATTCCCCAGATCTAAAATGGGATAACATCCTCTAAATTACAGAGTTGTTTTGAGGATTAGATTTGAAGTATGTTAAGCATCTAATGCAGTGCCATCGAAGTTCTTTTTACTTTTATTTATTTTTTAAAATTAATTTTTATTGGAGTATAGTTGACTTACAATGTTGTGTTAGTTTCTGCTGTACAGCAAAGTGAATCAGTTATACATATACATGTATCTACTTTTTTTTAAGATTCTTTTCCCATATAGGTCATTACAGAGTATTGAGTAGAGTTCCCTCTGCTATACAGTAGGTCCTTATTAGTTACCTATTTCATATATAGTAGTATATATATGTCAATCCCAGTCTCCCAATTTATCCCTCCCCATCCCTTTCCCCCTTGATAACCATAAGTTTCTTTTCTACATCTGGGACTCTATATCTGTTTTGTAAGTAAGTTCATTTGTACCACTTTTTAGATTCTACATATAAGTGATACATGATATTTGTCTTTCTCTGTCTGACTTCCTTCACTCAGTATGGCAGTCTCTAGGTCCATCCATATCGCTGCAAATGGCATTATTTTGTTCTTTCTTATGGCTGAGTAATATTTAATTGTCTCTATGTGCCACGTCTTTTTTATCTGTTTATCTTTTGGTGGTCATTCCTTTTATGTATCATACTTAACTTCCATTTCTAAAAGGGAGAGCCTCAGAGCATAAGGACTTGCCCGTATGAAGAGTATGTGAAGCTCTTCTTTTTAAATACTCTTCATAGGGGCAAGTCCTTGTGCTCTGAGGCTCTCCCTTTTAGAAATGGAAGTTAAGCATGATAAATAAAGGGAACGATTAAGCAACGTGGTTTGGCTTACAAAGAAAGCATGTCTATGGCTTTGTGCAATGGTTACTTCCCATGTGACTTTTGGCTTGAAAACTACCACAGAGGAGACCAGACCTGATTTGGTTGATGATCTTTTGATTTTTGGAGAGCATAGCTTAAAAAGGAAATTCTAAAAAGCCACCGTTGTCTTGGCAGTTTATGTGCAGAGTGCCTTCTAAGTCACAGCTTAGGTAACTCTTTGTCGGAATGACCCCCCCTCCCATCTTGCTCCCATACTCTGCTGAGCTAATTCTAACATGGCCTAAGGTCTCTGCTTAAGCATCCCTTTCTTAGGGAGGATGACTCTGAGCCTCCAGACAGGTGAACCTCACTTTGCTTACTGTACTGTTTCTTTACACTGAAGGTCTTATAATCACTTTTTAAATGTCTGCTTCCACCCACCACAAACTGTAAAGCCCCATGACATGAACAATTCCAAATGACTTTAAACATCAGTAACTTGCCTATACATCCCTAGGGTAAGATACTCTTAGGACAAATAGAGCTACATAGGATCTTAAACTATTTACAGTGATCATGTTTTTGTTGGTACTGTTTGTATGATTAACTATGAGATGTTGTGTGTAGTTTGGGGGAACAAAGAAAATTAGTAATTAAGGGTCACTGTAATTCTGTCATTTCTGGAGTTGTTGAAAATTGAGACTATCAATCAATGTGGGGAAAATGAGGAAAAAATGTCATAGTTTACTTTGAAATTATCAATATAAAATCATAATTAATTTTATTTAAAAAATGTCAAACTCATGCAGGGGACACGGGTTCAATCCCTGGTCCAGGAAGATCCCACATGCCACGGAGCAACTAAGCCCATGAGCCACAACTTCTGAGCCTGCGAGCCACAAATACTGAGCCCGTGTGCTGCAGCTACTGAGGCCCATCTGCCTAGAGCCCGTGCTCCGCAACAGGAGAAGCCAATGCAATGAGAAGCCTGTGCACCTCAAGGAAGAGTAGCCCCCGCTCATGGCAACTAGAGAAAAGCCTGCACGCAGCAATGAAGATCCAACACAGCTTCCCCACAAAATGTAATTAAGCTATTAAAAAAAGAAACCTAACCTATCAATAAATACAAAAAAAAAAAAGTCAAACTCTGTCGCTGAAAAGGCCTAGTAACAATGACAAACACAGAAATAATGATTCACCCATAGTACTCAAATTGTAGTGCTGAGATACCATATCCCACTAAAGGGAACCAGGGCTTCTTAGAGAAACGGCTGACTCCAAGTTGGGGACAGGGAAAGTACATGCTGAGCTTGTCACAACTTATATCAGGCAGTGAGGAGGGTGTCAAAAACTACTAGGGTTCCATCGAAAGGGCTCAGGAGCCAATTTGAAGAGGCTCCTGGGTAAAGATGAGACAATTTAAGCATCCATACAGGTGATAACTGCATTGATTGAAACCATCAGATATATTTAAAAATCATTAAGTTCATAGTGATAATAAGAAAGAAAAAGAAAGAACAAGGGAAATAGAAAGAGAACGTCAGAAAGAAAGAGAGGGAGGAAGGGAGAGAGAAGGTAAGAAAAAGAGAGAGAAGAGAGAGAAAGAGTGAGTAAGAAAGAGAAGAGGGAGGCAGGGGAGAAAGAAAGAAAAAGGGAGAAAGCAAGCAAGCAATTGATCACCATGGAGAGACGCTAGTCAACCAACTCATTATTCTGAAAACTGAAAATAGAGGGGAAAAAAATCAAGCATTTGTCTTGCGTTTTCTATGTGAATTACACCACTGGGTAATCAAACAGAAGATGAAGAAAAGGTTCTTTTTATAAACATAATCCAGCTAAAAAATATAAATGAAAAGATAGAATGAGCATATCACCATTTTGCAACCACTAATGAATGAATGGATTTGGGCATTTATTAAGCTGCTAACATCACAGAAGAGAGACATTGATATGATGGGTCTCCTAATGGAAGAACACTCCTTGCCAAAAAAATTCAAACCTGAAAATAAAAGCAGACGCCTGTTTAGGCCTCACCTCCAATGAGGAGACTTTCTTTGTCACTTGTGGATGTAATTGAACACTACGCTTCTGTTCTACTTTGACATCTTAGCCATACATTCAGTTGTTCCACGGACATTCATTCACTTGATTGTTGTTGCATGGTTTCCTTGTTTTTACTCTTGTCCTCCTACAACCTAACATCTACTTAGCAGCTAAATGATATTTTAAAATATAAACCAGGGCTTCCCTGGTGGCGCAGTGGTTGAGAGTCCGCCTGCCGATGCAGGGGACACGGGTTCGTGCCCCGGTCCGGGAAGATCCCACATGCCGCGGAGCGGCTGGGCCCGTGAGCCATGGACGCTGAGCCTGCGCGTCCAGAGCCTGTGCTCCGCAACGGGAGAGGCCACAACAGTGAGAGGCCCGCGTACTGCAAAAATACATACATAAATAAATAAAAATAAAATAGAAGATTTACATTTTGTGTGTGTTGTGTGTGTGTTAGAGGTCTCACTGGATTCCTAAGTTGTATTTTTGTGAGAAGTATCAAAATCAAAGCCCCAGAAGAAATAAATCATCTCATCATGAAAAAATAGAGTTCTAAAGGCCAATAAGGGCACAGAAAAGAAGCTTGCCAGTCATTGGTCAAATGTGCAGGATACTGTGTGAATGCTGGAACATACCACATTCACTCCTTCTATGAATCCTGATATAAAGTAGTGGGTGGGGAAAAAGGATCTTCTTCAGTCATACTCTGTTGGAACCACTAGGTGGTGCTGTCAAAGACAGTGTGGTCTTCATTTGTGGATTCAGAGAGGAAATATCAACTTTTAAAGTAAATAACTTCCATTTCTGATTACAATAGCATTGCATGCTTAGTGTAGAACATCTAGTAAATGCAAATAAGCAAAAGGAAGAAACGTTCACACAGAACGTTTCCAGAAAGAAACCATCCAGGAAGAACCACTGTTACTATGTATCCTCTGTAATAATTAACGACAATAATAATAATGGCTTACATTAATTAAGTGCATGCTATGTGTCAGACACTGTACCAATGTTTTATACTTATCAGCCTCCCAGTCTCTCTAGGAAATTTCTCGCTACACAGTCATATATGAGATAGATGTAGTATATGTATTACATATTGATAAATATATTCACTTTTATTTGATAACTCAACACATAGTAGATGCTCAACAAATATTAGTTGAATGAATTCTTGAGAATTTAATGACATAATTCATGAAAATCACGTGGCCAATACAGTCATTCAATAAATAGCTACATAATGCTACATGTATTAACATTAAGTAGTTAACAAAACAACCCTATAAATGTCCTTTGTTGAAGCTGTCCCTAAGAAATCTAAGCTTAGTTGGTTGAGTGACACAGTAATAAGTCCAAATTCAGCTTCTTGTTGTGCAGTTTTGTTCCTTTGTCCTCCTGCACCTGGTCTGAAGGTCTGCTTTGGGCTCGGAGGGCTGTGTCCCAGGCTGGTAGTCTGAAAACTGAAGCCAGCTTGGAATCCCAGAGCTTTCTAGTGACTCTGCTATCCAGGATCACACTGTTCGTGGGGCTCACAGAAACCAAAACTGGTTCTGGGGCTGACTCAGGACAGCTGTCCCAATAGAATCTCTTGGAATCACTAAGTAGTTAGCAGAGCCTGTTTTCTTTCTACCTAGATCCCCATCCTCCTATCCCTCCCTGACCACTTCTGTTTCTATACCATCTGAGGTTACTTTAAATTGAGTTGAGTCACTGTCGACAAGCTCCTGTGTGAGGGGAAGGGACAGAGAGATAATGATGCCTCTACCTTCCAGATGCTTCTTATCCTCCCTTCAGACTATTAGGGAGGATAAGAGAAGTACCAGTCTCCAAGATGACCACCTCCTTCTAAGTCTCCTGACTTCCAATCAGAAAAAGTAGATAGTTTCTCAATGTGTGATAAGGGGCCATCTGCATCAATTTCACCCGGAATGTTTGTTAAAAGTGCATCTCAGAACTACTGGATCTGAATTTCTGGATTGGGGAGGGGTAGTGCTTGAAGTCTATATTTATAACAAGCATCACATTTGTTTCTTACACCAACACTGAAGTGTGAAAACCACTGGTGTAGGATACTAAGATGATGGCAGACAATAATGGAGCTCAAAAGGAGGAAAGAGTGTATGTTTAACTTGCCTACCGTGTGCCAGACCCTGTACTAATCACCTTATGCCTTTTCACCTTATTCCTCTTAAGAATACTGTGAGAAACTATCATCATCTTCATTCCCCTTTTGTAGAGATGAAGGAGCCAAGTACCAAGAGGTTAAGTAATTTGCCCAAGGTCACACATAGAAAGTGGCAGAACTGAGATTTGAATCCATGTGGTCTGACTCAAGAGCTCATGCTTTTAACCTTTAAGGTCACTGCTTCTCATAAATGGCGGCTGTCACAAAGGCCTAAAAGAAGCGAGACAGGTGCAGAATGTCTAAGTGATGAATACAGGCAAATGATTTATTTTGTTTGCTTGTTTGGTTTTCATTTTTATCATTGATTTACAATGTTGCATTAGTTTCTGCAAATCTAACAACCATCAAGAACTAGTGGTTCTCATTAGTCCCTTTAAGACTAGACTATATGGTACTGTTTTTATTCTTCCAGAGTCACATGGATAGTTTGTAAAAAGAGCATGTAAACAATCTACTGAGCGCCTTTTCAGGATAATGCCATTGATATCAATCTCATCAATCTTTGTGGCAACTCTGGGGTAATATTTGACTCAGTGTAGAGAGTGTAAAGTATTCTCAGAAAGTGCAAGTGATTTTTTTCCCAAGGACACACAGCTATTAAATGGTGGAATCAGGTCTGTTTTTATCCAATATCTGTTGCATCAACAAATGTGGGCTCAGCTACGCGTAACAAACCTCAATACAGGACAACCTGAGCAATGCAGAAAGGGGTCGCATGTGTACCTCACTTACCAGCAAGTCCTGAGGTGGGACAGGTTCCAGGGTGGGCTGATTCAGAGGCTCTATGATGTCACCAAGGTCTATTCAACCTTAGTATCTGCCCACAGTTAGGCAATGTATGATGTATGGGTTGAATTGAGCCCCTTCCTCCAAAAAAGATATGTTGAAGTCTTAACCCCAAGTATCAGAATGTGACCTTATTTGTGAATAGGGTAATTATAGAGGTAATCAAGTTAAAATGAGGTCATTAGAGTGGACTCTCCTCCAATATGACTGTTCTTATAAAAAGAGGAGATTTGGACACAGAGGGAGGACAATGTGAAGAAACTCAGGGAGAAGATGGCCAAGTGACTGGAGTGGTGTGTCTAACAAGCCAAGGAACACCAAGGATTGTGGGCAGACACTGGAAGAGGCAAGGAAGTATTCTCCCCTAGAGCCATCAGAGGGAACATGGCCCTGCTGACACCTTGATTTTGGACTTCTAGCCTCCAGAACTGAGACAATAAATTGCTGTTTTAAAACAACTAATACCCCCAGTTTATGGTACTTTGTTACAGCAGACCTATGACACTAATACGGCATTGTTTCTGTTATCATGGGTATTAGTTTATCTTAGGCAAGGTGGCAGAGTTTCCTAGCAGGTGGCTGCTACCCTTTCAGGAGTCGCATCCAGACAACAAAACCTCCAGAGGATAAAAGAGAGCCCACTTCTTTGGTTGGCAAGAAGGCTCTTCTCTAAAGGAGCCTCAGCTGATTTCCTCTCCCACATCACTGGTCAGAGTCCCATGCCCTTTCTTCAACTCAACAATGACAAAGGAACACAGTTGCCCATGACCTGTCAATCTGCATCTTAGAAGCAAATGGGTCAGATTCTCCCGAGGTGCGTGGCTGTGTGTAGAGACATGGATTCCTGAACAAAATCAGGTTCTGCTGGGAAGGAAGATGGAAGGGGAGGAGGAATGCTGTGTGGCCACCAACAGTGTCCATGATATTCTAGATCTTGCCCATCATGCTACGCCACGTTTTCTTTGTCCCATTTTCTCTCCATAGGATTCGAATGCTTGCTTTTGTTTTACTTGGAGGTGAGAGAAGTGAATTTGGATCTACAAGCTAATTTTGATTTACATAAATATTTTTCCTCGTAGAACCTGAAGCCCAGTGCTTGATTCACTGCCCAGAACACAGTAGACTCTCAAATGGCAGGTATCAATGTGGCCACAGGGGACATTTACCATCCATTGCTCTTTTAATGTCTCATTTTTGTGAGACTATCCTGTGGGGTGGAAGGGCTGCGGAAGGGGCTCGTGACTATTTTGGACCTACGATTTCAAGAGTAATTAGGAGGATACACTTACCTCTATCCTTCATGAGCTCCTTCCTTCTACTTCACTAGAAGAAAGTCAGATATTCAATTGCCTCTGTCTTCCACTCATGGCCTCATCCTACAGTTTCCCTGAGATCCCCACTGCTGGATATCTCTGCCTTTTAAAGCAGACCCATCCCTTAGTGCAGACATAAGGAATATGAAATCCATTAACAGGTCCTGAATATGTTGGGGGAAAAATATGACAGGATACGTATGATGTAATTTAAGTATTTTGGCCCAGCAAATGGAAAGAAATTACATTTCCTATTATCTTCCAACAGTTATTGAAAATGAAATGAAATATATTCTATACTCCCCCAAAAAGTCAAGATTCTTTTCTCCCCTTAAATGCAGTTTTTCCCGCAGTTTGTTCATTTGGTACGCATTCCCCTCCTTTCACGACATGGAGGCATTCTGTTATGAAAGATTCAATGAAAAAAAATGGACAAAAAGAGTATACTACTTCTTTAAAATATATTGCAAGAATACTCATTTTCAGCTTTTTATTGCAGCACTAGCTGGTATTCTTGCATGCAGTTTTGTAATTTATTCTGAACATTCTACTTAAACCTTTTTTCAATAGCATGATTTTATTAGAGTCAGCTCACTGGACTTTCCCAAAAAGGTATTTAAGATCATATAAAACTGGTGCTTGGAAAAATATCATTACAATATGAAAGCAGTTACAAAAACATTAGTACTGCAAAGTTTTATTTCAAATGGCTTAGCTTGCTGTACCCTGGGTTATGGTACTTCTGCAGACACACTTACTGGGGAAATGGAAAAAACTGTCATCTTAGCAGTTTTTGCACACGGTGGGGGGGAAGGAGGGGGAGAAGAAAAGGGTATAAAAGTTTTAAGTGAGGCTGCAAACTTTTTAGGTGCTAGCACTAATGCTACAAGCAGATTGCTCCCCATCCCAACGTACCTTCCTAGTCTACACTTTCCAGCCACCCTCACTTCTCAACTGGCCTTGAGGATGTGATAGAAACCTTTAACTTAGCCTCTTCCCCAGAGACCAAGTGTCCTCTCTAAACTATGGAAGGTATTTTTTGGAAATATGGGTGGATTGATTATTGACTTAAGTGCGTCAGGGTATTAGAGTCCTTTTAGGGTTTTGTTCCATATCTAATGAACTCTTGTCAACATGATGCCTTATTGGTCAAATGATGTCTTTTAGCACCTCCATCTGGCTGAGCACAAGTCTACATCTAAAGGCTTAGTCTCGAAGCACCTTCCCAGGGGAGCTTTACAAGCAAGAGTGGCAAGTTCCCAGGTCCGGTGGTGAGTACTTTGCAGCTCTTGTCCTCTCCCTCAAGTACAGCTCCCATGGCCATCCCCAGACTCACCTTGAACCAGGCCAAGGTGAACGAGCACTTGCTCTCATTTGACTTCATAACTGAGCACTGATGACAAATATTTTTCTTGTTCAATTGTAAATATGTCCCTCCCTCCCTTCCTTGGTAACTGACAGTTAGTGTGGTTGGAATTTGATGGGCTTTTTTTCCCAAGGAGATTGCTTTCAATTAAAATCTGATGTTTATCAGAAAAAAGTATCATTTGTTATATTACTATCCAAATCACTGCTGGATCAAGTGTTTATATTTTAGAGAAAGTAATCTACTATAGATTGTGCAGCACAAAAGGTATGTTTAGTAAAAATGAAATAGATCAGCATTTTTAGACATTGGTATTTCCATGTTGGTGATTATTAATCCACGTGCAATTCTATTACACAATATTTCCCTCATCCCTTTTCCTCCAAGCACTAAATCTATGGCGAAGCACCTACATCCCTTAAGTTTGCAGATTAGGTGGTTTCTATGTGGACTTTCAAATGTGATTTTTAAATTGCGAGTTACTATTTGTATTACTTTTCTAAAGAGAAATATGCTTAAAAAAGTAAAGTCTTTATTGCTTCTTAAAAGGCCTAGCACTCTGTGATAAATTCTCATATTTTGACTGTTAATATGTTTGAATGAAAATTATTTATACATTTGGGTGAGGTTGAGTGGTTTTCATTTGATTGCTGCCTCTGGAAATGAAAGCAGAGTAGCAGGAAATTTACATGTCATGCTGTGATGTATATCCAGATTATGAGATGATTGTGAGGCAGACGAACCCCAAGTAAAATCATTCCCATCAAACTGTGACAACTGCAATTCCTGACAAGGCCTCTTAGTTTTGGGGGCTATTATCATTGTACAAGAATATAATCTATTGACAGCAGGGCTGTTTAATACATTTAAAGGCAGACAGTGGAAGAAATCTTAACTGTTTTCATTCACCACTGCACAAGGGTGCAGATCAAAAGTGAATTATATTTAAAAATATGCATGTATGATGATAAGATGCATGACATTCATCAACCTGTTTAGTCTTGGTTAGGCTGAGTTGGGGAAGAGCCAATATTACTGCCATATGTGGTCTGAAATAGAGACATGAGACTGGAAATTATATCGTTGGCCAGTCAGAGTGAGCATACCAGGGAGATAATTCTTTTTTAATCCCCATTCGCTGCCTGTCTAAGTATCAAGCACCATCCGTGTCTGTAGCAGTGACTTTGTCTCAAACGGTGTGTACGAAGGGCCTCTGTGTCTTTGCCTCTCTGTTTAGTAAGGGTACACTCTGCGTGGGCTAGTACCACAGGTGATGTGAAGAGGAGTAAATCATTACCCTGATAGAAGCTGGTAGCTAGAGACACACTGACATGTGTGCTTATATAACAAGAGTGAAAACTAGGGCATAGGGCACCGGAAATGCTGCAATGGACTGAGCATGGAATCGTTCAGCCTCAAGTTTCCAAATTACATGATTGGGTTGTTGAAGAAGAGGGGCTGCTTATTATCCTATCTTGCAGGTGTGCAGGTAGTGGAGAAGGCTGCTTCAGGTTTTAGGGTAGAAAAGCTCACCCAGTGGTGATATGAACGTCCAGCGTCAGTAGCACTTAGCTTGGTCCCTTTTTGTGAGAAAACTCTAGCCTGACTGTGAAGTGCAGTATGGTTTCCTATGTGACGGGGCTGAAAATAAACCACAGGGAGGATTTTACGTTCCCAAGTTCATTAAGACTCTGCAAACCACAGCACAAGAATTCAGTCATTTATTAAAACAAAAGATGTTCACGGGCAGTTTTTAAAAAATGGAGTGAAGGAGCCTGATGAATTAATGGCATTTTCCCTGGAGGAATTAGTTCATCAGCTAATAGTCAGTTCATAAGATTAAAATGACTTTGAATGGAGACAGTAGGAGGAAGGACCAAGGGGGTGGGAAAGTGTTAACACATCCAAATCTCAGCTCCATGGCCAGAAACTCCTTCTGGGCCTCCTCTCCCTCTCCACTGCTTTGGAAAAGCATATGCTTTAAAAAGCCACACCTATTTTTCTTTCCCCTTAAAACCTGCACTATTAAAGTGAATGCAAAATTATTTTTAGTGCCCATTTCAAAGGTTAATTATGACAGGAGGCTCTTGTCCTTTGCAAGGTTTTGTAAGATTGTCCTGAGAGAAGCAAAGATAGGTCCCCTAAAGGGCATAAAAATCTGGCAAGGACTTCCCTGGTGGCGCAGCGGTTAAGAATCCGCCTGCCAATGCAGGGGGACACGGGTTCGATGCCTGGTCCGGGAAGATCCCACATGCTGCAGAGCAGCTAAGCCCGTGCACCACAACTACTGAGCCTGCGCTCTAGAGCCCGCGAGGCACACCTACTGAGCCCTTGTGCCACAACTACTGAAGCCCGCACGCCTAGAGCCCGTGCTCTGCAACAGGAAAAGCCATCGCAATGAGAAGCCTGTGCATTGCAATGAAGAGTAGCCCCCGCTCACCACAGCTAGAGAAAGCCCACGCGGAGCAGTGAAGACCCAATGCAGCCAAAACTAAAAAACAAAAAAAGTGGCGAGGTCTGGGTCCCATTCAGAGCTTCCAGGCTGGGATTAAAGGATTATTGGAATGAAAATCCATCAGTGGCTGGGGAGTGAGCAAACCAAAACCATCCATGTCCAAGGGCAGCACTCCCATTGACCCACACTGGGACAGGCAAGGTGGCATCTCTGAGTGTTAAAACAGGGCCTCTTCTGTGGATGATAAATGTTAGTTCGCATCAGCAAATATTTCTTGACTGCCTACTGTGTGTCAGGACTGCCCTGGGTCTTTGGCGTCTCCCCTTCTCTCAAAGGGCTTGCCATGTATATTATGGTAGGCAGGTAAGGGGACAGGATAATTTGAAAAGAACTTTTGGTTTTCGTCTTTGCAGTGTCTAAAGCATCTACTGTGGTGATTGGCACAGAGTAAGCGTGCAATACTGTGTTTTCAAAAATTTTTTATTTTAGAAGAGTTTTAGATTTACAAAAGAATTGCAAAGGTAGCGCAAAGTTCCCACGTACCTGGCATCCAGTTTCCTCTGTAATTAACGTCTTACATCATTATAGTACATTTGTTACAATGAATGAACCAATATAGATACATTATTATTGACTAAAATCCATAATTTATTCAGACTTCTTTACTTTTTCTGTCACAGGATCCCACATTATGTTTAGTGGTCATCTTTCCTTAGTTTTTTCTTGACTGTGACAATTTCTTGGGTTTTCCTGGTTTTGATGAGCTTGACAGTTTTTGAGGAGTACTAGTCAGGTAGTTGAAATTTGTCTGATGTGTTTCTCAGGATTAGACTGAGGTTATCGGTTTTGGGAAGAAGCCCACAGAGGTGAGGTGTCATTTGCATCACATCACATCGAGGACATATCATCAGCATGACTTATCACTTGATGTTGACCTTGGTCACCTGGCAGAGGTAACATTTGTCAGATTTGTTTACTCTCCCCACCCCGATCCATGCTATTCTCTTGAGAAGGAAGTCACTACGCACAGCCCACACTTCAGACACAGTTATACCAAGCTGGGCCGGTCTTTTTCCCTCTTCTGGGAATTCGGAATTGGGATTTAAAGATGCTAGTCAGCCTCCTGGGGTTGCTTGAACTGGGTGTAACAAGGGGGTGGTGGCCATCTCCTGCCTTGTTCATGGAGAAGCAAGGGATGGTCTGGAGAGAGAGAATAACGAATGCAATGGAGAACGGAGACAGTGGGAGGCAGCCTGAGAGAGGGGAGGAGGGGGCTGCTCTGCCTTGTTTGTGGAGCTTCCAGTACTTACTTCCCCTCCCTTGGGAGACCCAGTTGCAGTTCCTGCTTTGCGGTTCGGTGAGATATCCACATATGCCTGCAATCACCTCCACATCTCGTTTTTCTAAAGAGATAATTTGCACAGCTTTTGGTAATGTAAGTAATGTCACCTAAGATGTTTTCAGATAATTTGATACTTTTGTTGTACAGAAAGACCAACATGCTTTTCCTCTGTCTGTGAGATGAGTGTGCAGAGGGCCCAGCTTCCTGATGGCTTGGGAATCCAGGCTCCTTCCTTACCAGCTTTGGGACCTTATGTGTGTCAGTTAGACCTTGACTTTGTCGCTTATAAAATAGGTATAATAATACTTACTCCAGAGGGCAGTTGTGACAATTAAAGGAAAGAACGTGTATTAAGTTCTTGGCGAGTGACCGGTGCGCGATTCTCATTAGCATTTGTGATGTTCCCCTTCTCTTATCAGTCGCCCCCTCAGTGAAATGGTCCTTGCTCACCTGGGCAGAATGTCAGATGCTCAAATACCTCGTATATGTCTCTGTTATACACTGCGGGTCTCACTGTGTTATAATTATTTATTTGTTTATCTCTCAAACTAGAACACAGTTTCATTCTTTACACCCATAGTTTTTAGCCCAGGGCTTGGTATACATAGAAGGTACCCACTACATGTTTGATGAATAAATAAACACATGAATGTATTATTCAGTTCAAATACTTATTAGGCACTTCCCGTCATGTTTAGAGGATAGGACTCCAATATAGGTGAAAATGTAAATAATAGCGACTGGCCCCTGACAGTTTGCAGCATGTGTTCAATACTTAAGTGTGTTGTTTGCAGCAAACGTGTGACTTATAGTCACCAGTCCATGAAGAGGCAGAGAGGGGGAAAATACTGAGGCCTTGGGAGTCCAAGTTTAGTGTTCGTCACACCTTGGAGTCATCACTGTGAAGTACTGTTGTCTGCCCAGGATTCCTTTAGGTTAGGATGTGCAAGTGGTAAATGGGAGTTGCTACTAAGAAGACAAGGGAAGAGAAGAGGGATGCTTTCTTGCCATGAGGGGCCCATCAAAATGATGGCTCGAAGCTTATTTTTACCATGCAGTAGTGTGCCCCGTCTCAGCTGAGCAGAATCCTGTGAAACACAAGTGTAGCTCAGCAGAATTCATCACCAGCTGAGACTTAAAAATGTGTCTGAGCTCTGTACTTACTGAACACAAAGAGTATGAATATCAAGTTATTCGGCTGTGAAATAATATCAACAAAGTTGGTTATGTTTAATGTAACTGTTGAATGGAGGTTTAGCAATTTGGGACCAAAGCCTCGATGAGGAATAGAGAATGGCAAACCAAACACTAAATTCCCTTTTCCTAATAGCCCAGGCTCTGCCGAGAGGAAAGAGCTGATCTGTGCTTTCCCATCTCTGCCTATCATCGTTAAACACTGAGCAGTACCTGTCTTGGGCCTTTCTATTTTCCCTAACCTCCTCCAGGGAAGAACAGATTGCAAACAATATTAGGTCCCAAAGCCCCAGGAGGAGGCCTTTGGAAGAGAGAAAGAGTAAAGATCTACTCCCATTATTTTTCTTAAACACTTCTCCAGGAGGGCAGTTGAGATAATCTTATCTGTATATACTGACATGATATAAAGTATGGCCTAGGAAGAAGAAAGTAGTGCGTGTAGGGTTGTACCCCATCACTGAGAGGTATCATCTGTCTTCTGTCCTTTGTAGTGTTTCATGACACGGTGTTCCTTGCCCTCCCTCCCCTCCTTCCTTCCTTCTTTCCTTCCTTCCTTCACTGTTTCTCATGAAGTAATTTCCATGATTGCCCACGGATGGGAGTCAATAAGGACCCTATTGGCATTTGGGCAGGTCTTCACAGGGCAGCTTTCCTGTGCGTCGGAGGGCGTTCATCAGCCTTGGCTTCTGCCCACCAAAGGGAACAACACCCCAGTAAACACTGTGATGACTGACAACATCTCTGTGAGCTTCCTGATTTGAATCACTGCTTGTTTATCTGGTTGATCTTCATAAGCCAGGAAGCAAAATGAGGAAAGGGTCCTTACACAAGTTCCCAGGATACGTATTTAAAGAGCTGAGAATCAAATGGAATGGAATTAACCTGATAGGATGTGGGAAAGGTACCCAATTTCCCTTGCCTGCCTTAACCTCATCAGCTGGAAAAACTACATACTCACTTTTCCAGATGCTTTTGCACCTAACATTGGTCATAGACAGAGTCTGGTCAAGGATTCATCAGTGGAAGTATGCTGAGGATGCTGGGAAGGCTTGGGCTTTTCCTGATAAAAGGGAAGGATGCAAATGGCACATCCTTTCCCTCATCTTCCTGCCTTGCACATAAATGTGATGGTAGGAGAGCTACAGCAATCACAACACAACCATGAGAAAAAAGCTATTGGAAGCAGCATCAGTTACTGCCTATGTTCAGACTTCTTGTTATGTGAGAAAAATAACTTCCCATTTGTTTAAGCCTCGATAGCGGCAGAAAGCATTTCTAACTAATATAGCACCATTTAAAATGATGTTTGTAAAGGTTACATAATAATATAGAAATATTTTAATGATTTAATATTGGTGAAAAAGCAAGAGGTGTGTGTGTGTGTGTAGCTAGAATTCCACTACATAATCCTTCCTCAAACTCTACAAAAACTTATTCACAGAAAAAAATACTGGAATTATTACAAATTGCTGTGTTTTACTTTGCAAGGTGTGTCTAAGAATTGTTTTCTTTACACTTTTCTATTCTGTAGTTTCCAAATTTTCTTTAGTAAATCTGCATTATTTTTAAACAAAAGAACAATATGTGTGTGTGTGTGTGTGTGTGTGTGTGTGTGTGTTACACACATATTTAAGGCTAACTTGGCCTCTGGGTACACTAGGAGAAATACGGTGTCTCAGATCACAGGACGCAATCCCCTCATTGCACTCAGCTCCCTCATGTGTGAGCACAGGGCAGTAGAGGGGTCTAAAACTCAACATGATGAAGAGTAGGTGAGGCACTGAGATCATTAATCTAGTGACAATTAAATCACAAAGAAGAGAAGCATAAGTACTCTCTTCAAATACGTGAAGGACTCTCCTGTGGAAATAGGTATTAGTTCATTTCATCTTTCCTTCACTCTAAATATTTGCTGAGGGCCATATGCCGGGTACCCTGCAGAGCCCATTATGAGCCTCAAACACCCATGGTCCCTGCCTTTATAGAAGGTGTAGTTTGCTAATGGAAATAGTCATTTATCAAATAATCACTCCAATAAAACCTGTGAAGGAACAGTAGAGGGAGCTGGGACAGGTAGAAATCTGATGAAGCCTTGTTTAAGCTGAGGTCTGAAAAGCTAACGAGAAAAAGTAGAAGAGAGTTCCAGGCAAAGGCATTTGCAAAGACCCTGAGGCCACAGGGAACAGAAGGAGGACCCCTGGAGCACAGAGCACGTGGGCTTGAGTGGTGTGAGATGAGGCTGGAGAGGCAGAGGCCTTTCTGGCCCTTTGGCTCCCTAAGACCTATAAGACTTCATGATGAGCTTCAGTCAGAGGAGAGATATGATTTGTGTTGTGAAAGGGTCCCTTCTGGCTGCTCTGGGTCTGCAATCCTTCATCCGTCCAAAAGAATTAGATCCATGGATGAAAGTGGTCAGGAGATGGATTTTGGCTAAGTATGAGAAAAAAACATTCTAATCATAAGATAAACAATAACTACCATATATTTGGCTTTACTAACTGGGAGGCAGTATGCTAAGTGTTTACAAACCTTAAATTTGTTTTTCACTTACTCCTCACAACCATCTTAGGAGGCAGAGACTATTGTCATCATACTTTACACATTAGGGAATTAAGGCTCAGAGAAGTTAAGTGACTTAACCAATGTCACACAGCTAATAAATAGCAAACCCAGTACTTGAACTGAGTTCTGGCCAATGTCAAAGCCCTTTCTTCATCACTAAGCAACACTGCCTACCCCCACAAAAGATGGAGCTGCCATCCTAAGCTGAAAGGAGTGGCTGGATAGTGACTTCCTTGAAGGCCTCCCACATTGGGGGCCTCTCGAGTTTTCAGGAGATGTGATGCCTGACCTGCTTCACACTTACTGGGAAACTGAACTGTGGGAGAAGGAGGCAGTTTCTTCTTGTGTCCGTTTTTAAAGAGCTAAGGATGCCTCTATCCACCTTCCAGGTAGGATCATCCCCACCAAATCATATTCTCCTTATAGCCTGGAGACACCCTCTTTCCTGCCATCCTTGGAGAGAAGCCACTGGCAGAAGTCAAGCTCTGGGGCGCTTTCAGGCCCTCTTGGAGGCTACCTTGCTCTCTGCTTTCTCCCAAGCACTGGAGGAACTCAACTTCATTTCGGAGCTGAGGAGACGAAGCAGGTGAGGCTCATGAACATGGACCTTTTGCAGATCTGAGCCTGGGCCGGGGTCAAGTGCATGGATAAGGAACCGCAGCCATTGTTATCAGATGATATTGATTCTCAGGAGAAGCGGGAGAGATTAAGAAGTTATTGGGGTCTTCTCAGGTGGCGCAGTTGTTGGGGGTCCGCCTGCCGATGCGGGGGATGCAGGTTCGTGCCCCGGTCCGGGAAGATCCCACATGCCGCGGAGCTGCTGGGCCCGTGAGCCATGGCCGCTGAGCCTGAGCGTCTGGAGCCTGTGCTCCGCGATGGGAGAGGCCACAGCAGTGAGAGGCCCGCGTACTCAACCCCCGCCCCCCAACCAATAAAAAAAAGAAGTTATTGGGCGCCTGGCTTCTTTTCTGAAGTCACAGAGCAGCTGCTGCTTCATAACAACCCTGAGCATGAGGAACATTTGGGGAGAAGGGGTAATTTTTAAATAAAGAAAAATGCTCTCCTCTGCCAGAAAATTTGGCCACTAACTTCCTTTGACAGGTGTAATAGACTGTGGTAGTTTGCGGGGGATTCATAGTGTAAAGTAAAGCAAGAGGGGTAATAAGCATCTTGGCATTTATTCTTTATGTAGGAATATTTGTTCCTCAAAGTCAGACTATGTGGAATATTAGCATTTGAATAAATTATTCAACACCTTCTAGAGAAAGCAAGGGGAAAAATCTTTTCAGCATTATAACATGGCAATCTACATGGTAGTAGAAAAAGAAGGCTGTCATTTTTTCTTCAATTACAAAAGGCAAATATTTATTATTTATAAGTATTCGCCTTGTATAGGCTTAAATGTTATTTATGAACCTGTTGCACAGTGATTTTCAATGTAACTCATTATTTTTAGCCTTAGGGTGTTGTAAAGGAGCATGGATATATTTAATGACACTCTGCTAGTCAGCGCAATTACACTGTAATCATTATGTAAAATGTGCTATTAATTAAACCAATTTCTAGTTAGAACATTCGCTTCTGCAGGGCTTAATCTTAATCTCCAGCAATCTTTCTCTCTGTTTTTCACCTATTAATTATATGATTACTTTTTTAGTTAATATGGTAGAATATGTTTTTATTTTTAAGCTTAATACTGTCAGTTAGGAATATCTGTCAAATTGGATCTGGTGTTTATGGGTCAAAGGTTTCTTTTTCTTGAACTGATTTAAAAGGTTTTAAAAGTTTAAAAGGTTATTTTTGTGAAATTGGATATTTTTATAAATCAAACTCTTATGGTTCCTTTTCTGCATAAGCAGCATTATTCACAGAAATTCTTAGTTTCATGACTTACAAAAATACCCAGTGTCATTTTACTTGAGTCATTTCAGTATCGAGTTTATGTACTTTAAAATACATTAAATATACCTTTCTTCTTGGAAGGTGGTAAGATTGGCACTTCTCTTTTACATTAGCCTTTTGTTTAAGAATCTCAAGGTAGGTTAAATAGTTGATGTTTCTGGGGGGTGGAGGCAGTAAATAGCTCCTCTTTCCAGGTCTTCCCACTACCTGTCTTCCAAAAGCCTTGTAATACTCTACTACTGTTTTCAATAACAGGGATGGAAACATGCTTCCAATATTTACTAACGATTCTTGTTGATGAAGGTTATAATAGCATTTCTAAAAATAAAAAATAAGATAATAAAATAATTCATCCTTCACTCTCTCTCTAGAATGACCCCTTGTGGAAGGAAAGTAAGAAAAAGAGGAAGGGAACAGGCTTACTACAGAGAGGCCTGACAAGTGGGAAATGGCTAACATTTTATCACCCTCTCACTTCGCACACCATTCACCTCCTGAGAGGGGGAGAGAAGAGTTTAAAAAATCCTGAACAGTTGAAAAGAAGGGCCCATCCTGAATGGATAGGAAAATAGATCCCAGAGGAGACACTTCGGAATCACAGGTAAAAGTCCCCAAGAAATTCTCTATGACCTTCACTTTGTCCTTTAGGCAGAACAAAGTGCTACATAAACCTGTGCAGGGATTATTTTGATGAGAGTTGAAAACTGGAGGCACTTATCAATCATTAAATTCCTGCCTGCATTCTGCCCCCTCTGCAAAGCATGAAATTAGGTCTTCTATATCAAAATTTCTAGAATTTGGATCCGTGAAAACCTCTCGGAGGGCCTGAGGGTCCTGACTGTCCCTCAGTGCCCTGGTGGAATGTTTTTATTCATCTTGCTTGCTGCCTGAAGTTGACGCTGGCAAAATCCATCACTCCCTGCCAGTGTATTGACACGGCCGCAACTGCTTAAACCATCCATATGTTGAAACTCAGAAGAAGTTGGGAATCAAAAGCAGTGTTATTTATGTACTTCCTTAACTTGTCCCGTACTACAGAAATTTCCATCCTGACACCATCTGCTAGGGGAAGGGATTTATCTATCAATATGAGACACCTGCTGAACTGGTACCAAAGCCAGTCAATGGTTATCACCTTATGAAACATCCAATGAAGCCCCATGGCCTTGTTTCCAAATGATTAATTTCCTTTGGTTGCTGGTTTCAGTTACAAGATAGACTCGTTGTGAAAAGTTATGTCGTGTCAATGTCAGAAGTTCTCTGGCTAAAGAGGAAAAGGCAATAAAAGGGGGCTAGAATTTTACAATGGAATTTCCATGGGAGTCAAGGTCAAAAGTCTTAAAAGATAAATTGATTAAGAACTTTTTATCATAAAAAAATACCATGAACAGTGATATCCTGGGGGAAAATATTTGCTTCATATGTGATAGACAAAGGGCTAATGGGTCAATATACAAAGAGTCTGTATAAATCAATGAGAAGGTTAATAACTCAATAGAAAAAAGGGGGGGGAATAGAAACACAAACAACATAGAAAAATCTAAATGATCACAAATGTATGGAAAAGATAGTCAACCTCACTTCTGTTTTATAAAATGCAGATCAAAACAACAAAGATATAGCATAGTTATCAGAGAGGTAAAACTTTTAAAGTTTAATGATAGTGGAATTAGAGTGTGGGGAAACAGGCATTCCCAGGCAATGTATGGATGAGAATCAGTGTAGTCTTTTTAGATGGGAATTTAGCAGTAACTGTCAAGGTGTGAAATGTTCACACTTTGACCTAGCTCAATGCCAGGATGGATACGTTCCGACAAGAAAGCAACAATATATGTATAAAGGAATTCATTGCAACCTACCTTGTAATTGCAAAAAATTGGAAATGCGTAAATGACCATAAGAAGGGACTGGTTAAATGTCATGGTACAGCCATAAATTGGAATACTTTGTAGCTATCAAAAAACCCAAAAAGGTAGATATATATGTAAAAATATGAAATAATTTCCAGGATGTGTGACCTTCAGCAAGTTACTTAATCTGTGTCTCAGCTTCCTTATATATAAAATAATAAACTTTAATAGTAAATAATAATAATAATAAACTTTAATAGTAAATAACAATAAAAATTAATAATTAAACATCAAAAACTATAATAATTGTTCCTACCTCAAAGGACTATTATGAAAAATAAATGTTACTATATATAAAATGCTTAAGCTAGCTGGCACATAGTAGATACTATGTTTTAGTTCTAAATATTATTACTGCTGTTACATATTTTTATGTAAAAAAAGTAAGTTTTAAGAAGGTGTGTAGAGTGTAAACACACTTTTGTAAAAAAAGAAACACATAGGCATTTCTGGACGTATACACAAGGAACTACTAATAGTGGTTAATCTAGGGAATAATGCTTCCACTAGGCACTTTACACCCTTCTGTGTGAGCTTGTATTGGTTTTACAATAATAAAAAAATGCAAAAACAAAACAAAAAACAAATAATGTGGGAATTAGGGATTTAACCAAGATGAAGACAAAGGAAGATGTTCTTCTGGCAGGTATTCATCATTCTTTCATTTAACGAACATTTATTGACTATCCACTGTATTATAGGCACTGATTATAAAAAATGAATAAGATATGATGATATGATCCCTCACAAGTGCATTGTCTAATGGGAGAGAGAGACACATGAGAAACATTTTCAAATTGCTGAGGGAACCCAGAGAGGGAAGTAACACATTCTGGTGGTAATATCTGGCTTGGCTTTGAGGGAGGGATAAGGAGTTTTCCTAGTGGGTATACAAAGTTGAGAAGGCAAAATTAATATATGTTGAGAGAAATAAGAATCGTGGTTTTTTTTCTGGAATAGAAGGGGGATTGATTGGGACAGGAGCACAAGGGAACTTTCTGGGGTGATGGAAAGGTTCTGCGTCTTCGTAGGGGTCTGGGGTTGTGTAAGAACATATGCAGTTTTTCAAAACTGACCAAACTGTGCAATTAAGAGATACGCATTTAACTATAATGTAAGTATACTTTAATTAAAAAGGAAAAACGTGGGGAAAAAAGGATGACTATACCAATGAATAGGTAGGCGCCGAGAGGAAAAGAGAGGGTGCCTATGTATCTAAAGAAGTGACATGCCTAGCAAGAAAAGGAGAAGAAAGACTGAATTGAGAGGGCAGAAGGGGCAGGAAGGCTCAGTTCTGGCTACGTGATTATGAATGATGATCCAACCCAACTGAGGGCTTCAAACACATCTGATAGGAAAGCAGTCCACTGCCTACCTTCAAGGAGCTTCCATTCCAAAAGATGGGAGCCTTCCGGTAGAGGGAGGAGGGCCTTGCTCTGATTCAGACCCCTGAAGACTTGGAACCAATCATTCCCAGGCATTCACCTCTGCCCACACCTGTAGGAAAGGCCCCATCACAGGGTCTTGCTGACCTTGGAGTAATGGCGGGCATTACCTTCACGTGAGGGTGGCTTGTCCTTGAACAATTTCTCCAGTACATTAAGCACAGCATTCTTGACTCATGTCTCAGGTGTGTGCACACATCTTTTTGTTGCTGCTCTTATTTCATGAGTGAGTTTCTATTATAGACCACAGCGTGAGCAAAAACTCTCCTCTTTCACTTCTGAGCTATCCTGAACCCGGATTCCCTCTCTGGGCCTCAGTGGAGTCAAAGAAGAGTCTTCCAGTTTGATCTCTCCTGGTCCCTAGAGCATTTTTTTTTAATACACTTTATTTTTTAGAACAGTTTTAGGTTTACAGAAAAGTTGTACAGAAAGTACAGAGTTTACATATTACTCCCCCTCCCCAAGTTTCTCTTATTATTAACATCTACCATTAATGTGGTATATTTGTTATAATGGAAGAACCAATATAGATGCATTATTACTAACTAAAGTTCACAGCTTACATTAGGATTTGCATTGTACATTCTATGAGTTTTGACAAATGTGTAATGTCCTGTATCCACCATTACAGTATCATACAGAATAGTTTCATTGCCCTAAAAATGTTCTGAACTCTGCCTATTCATTCCTCCCCATCTGCTCCTAACCTCAAATCCCTGGCAAACATTGATCATTTCACTGTTCCTGTGGTTTTGCCAGAGACGGTTTTTAAGTTTTTAGAAAAATTGAGTCTTAGAAATTTTTTGCACACATTATCACAACATATAAGGTTTGAAATGCATCTATTTTCTATTTTTAGATTCTATTCTCAAATATTACAAAGGAAAGGGGAATATTTGCACTATCTAGTTAATATAGTATGTAAACAGGTATTTATACGTTCATTCACTTCTTCATTCAACAAATCAGCTAATGTTTATTGCATCTTTTTATCTGCCAGGCATTGCAATGCACCAAAGGCAGGCAAAGTAGTTCACTCTGCAGGAGACAGGCTACAGAGGGATAAGTAACTGCCTCATGTTAATAAGAACGACCCTTGTCATTTATTGAACACTTACTATTTGCCGCATGAGGATAATGCTGCATTATTGCATGTAATGCTCACAACAGAAATGTTAGGAGGGAGGAATTATGATTGTTCCCATTTCAGACCCAAGGAAACTGAGCGACTTGTCAAAAGTCCCACAGGTAATAAACAGTAGAGCTGAGACTTGGCCCTCCCTCGTATTCTGTCCAACTCCAAAGCCCACACTCCTAACCACTACTCCATACTTCTTGAGACTGTGGCCATTCTGGGTTCAAATCCCTCTACTAGCTGTTGACCTCGAATAAACAATTTACTGTCTTAAGAGTGTCAGCCTGGTCACCCATTTAGCGGGGTACCTCTTCTATCATTTCTACCTGGAAAAATCATACTCTTCTTTCAAACTGCAGCTCCTGGAGAAGCTTGGACTCCCCATTTCCATCTGCCTCCCAACAATGATGACTCCCCTCCCCACTCCCACCACTGGGCTTGTTTGCCTGAGTACACTCCCAGGCTCAGGGTGAACCACTTTGAATTCTCGATGTTCGTGTATCTCTTATATAAAAAAAAACTATTGCTGTACAACCTAAAATTATCTCCCTGTAGGAGGTACACACATTATACTCAGGGAAACCTGACTTTAGATGGACACCTTCCCAAAGGCTAGGGCTTGATCTTACTCATCCTGTATCCCCAGAACCTAGCACACAGTGACCGCTCAACACGTTTGTCAGATAAACGAAGCTGTGAGTAAATAAATGGAATTTTGGAGATGGTCTCTAGACTTCCACCGAAGCTTTCCTGATGTTTGTTGAACTGGTGGCTGTGGAAAGAGAGATCAATAAGAAATTTTGAGCTTTAGTGAGATGGGTAGTGCAGGACCATGGTGTACTACTCACTGGGTGAGTCCTAGGGGAATAGCTACGTGGAAGGAGTGTGCAGGCAGGCCAGCATCACCCTGTGGAACCCAAAGAGGATACTGACAGTTGCCCACATGGCATGAATTTGAGGGGCCTTGGGAAGGCCATCTGATCCCCACTGAGGGATTCATTCCTTGATGGAAAGCACAATCCTCACCTTTTTTTTTTTTTTTTTTTTTTTTGCAGTACGCGGGCCTCTCACTGTCGTGGCCTCTCCTGCTGCGGAGCACAGGCTCCGGACGCGCAGGCTCAGCGGCCATGTGTCACGGGCCCAGCCGCTCCGCGGCATGTGGGATCTTCCCGGACCGGGGCACGAACCTGTGTCCCCTGCATCGGCAGGCGGACTCTCAACCACTGCGCCACCAGGGAAGCCCAATCCTCACCTTTTAAAGTGCAACTATTCCTAATTCCTTTAAAATAAACTGACCCATGGTTATCCTGAGGTCAGGTCCCTTTGTGGATAGAGTTGAGAGAATCTTACTAAACAAACTCAGCTTACTTCTGAATTTTGCTCAGGGCGGGCAAACAGAGGACAAAGAAGAGAACGTTTATCAAGTATCAAGAACTGTGCCAGGCATTGTGGTGGGCTTCTTATGCCTTAAACAAACAAACAAACAAACAGGGAAATTAAATGAGTTGTCCAAGGTTGTTCCAGCCCCGAGTTGGTGGAGCCAGGATTTGAACACAAGGCTCATGTTCTTTCTACTATACATCTGACCAGTTCTTTTATAATTGATAGAAGTAGAAACTTAACACCTGCCACACCTACATTGGCAGAAAGTCCTGACCTTCCTTCCATTTAGGACCTTCCAGGTCCTAAATGCCTCCCATTTATAAAGAGGTTGGTAGCTTGAGAGAGGTAGAAGGGCTTCCCTCGTGACTCAGTGGTTGAGAGTCCGCCTGCCGATGCAGGGGACACGGGTTCGTTCCCCGGTCCGGGAAGATCCCACATGCCGCGGAGCAGCTGGGCCCGTGAGCCATGGCCGCTGAGCCTGCGCGTCCGGAGCCTGTGCTCCGCAACGGGAGAGGCCACAACAGTGAGAGGCCCGCGTACCACAAAAGAAAAGAAAACAAAACAAAACAAAACAAAAAAGAAGGTAGAAACCTTAACCCAATGCCTGGCACACAGAAAGTACTCAGTAAATGGTAGGATTATTAATAATCTCAGCCAGGTTATCAATGGCATAGGAATGGGATTTTGTCAGGTTGACAAACTGAGGCAATTATAGGGAAATCTTGGACCCAGATACTTAAGCATCATTTTCGTAGCCTTAAGTACCCTATTTTAAGGACATTAGCTATTACTCTCAGTAAAAGGGTGCCACTGAAGGGTTTGAGCAGAATGGTAGAATACTTTGACTTATGTTTTAAAAGGATCACTCTTGGCTTCCGTGTTGAGACTCGGAGGAAGTGTAGACTCAGGAAGACCTTAGCAGGTGCTGTTATAACAAGACAGACAAGAGATGATGGTGGCTCTAAGCAGCAGGGTAGCAAAGGAAGTGTCAAGAAGTGGTCAGGTTAGAGTTATATTTTGTTGGTAAAGCTCGATGGTTTTCCTGCCTCATGGAACAGGAATCTCTCTGTGAGAGAGAGAGAGATGTACAGG
This sequence comes from Pseudorca crassidens, assembly GCF_039906515.1. Lineage (NCBI taxonomy): Eukaryota > Metazoa > Chordata > Mammalia > Artiodactyla > Delphinidae > Pseudorca > Pseudorca crassidens. The sequence continues at coordinate 53,502,578 of NC_090297.1, forward strand.
AAGCCTCCAAGGTTAAGGCCCTGAAAATGAAGTTACCATCAACTAACGTCCTTCCTTCAACAAATACGTAGTGAAGGAGAGATATGGATATTCCTTTCTAAGCACCCAGAGATCCAAGGAGGCACTTGACACAGTTACTGCCAGGAAAGTGCTGCCATTGTGGCCTCACCCAATACAGAGGCATTTATTTGCCTGAGAGCAGAACTCAGGAAGGTTAGAGAGACGAGAGGAAGAGCAAGACAGCTCTAAACCAGTTTTTTTTTTCCCCTGGAGCTTTGGCTACTCTCTTGGCTTTCCTCTTCATGTTTATCTGTCCTGGCCTGGGGCGAGTTCCCACCCTCACCCCCAGGGTATAGGGAACACCCCTCTCCCTGGGCCTGATCGTTATGCATGTATATTTAGGAAATATTTTCTCAGTAACAGCCTCACTTGAAGACAGCTTCATGGTCCAGACATTTGTGAAGCAATGTGCATTTCCTGAGGGCTGCAGGCATTTTCTTTCCTAACTATTTCCAGCTGCTTCCTTCCAGATGAATCTAGTGAACATATCCAGGCTCACACGGAGGAGGAAGCTTTCTGAGGAAAGGGAAGGCAGCCTGCAAACTCCAGCTGCTGCACTGTTTGCGGCAACTCTATTTTTAATATACATTGCTGACCCTAATGATAGTCTATTGAGATGAGGGCGAGAAATGTCTGATCAAGTGGAGATTAATTTTTGACTGTGTCGCCCAGAATGCATGAAAATGCACTTCTTTTTTCTATTTAGACTTCCAGGATGCTTTGATTGATTGACTAGTTTACAAATGAAGGTGATAAAATTAGGTTGAAGACCACATACATTTCTTAAAATGAGGCTGGCTGGTGGTGGAGACAATGAGGTTTGGACAGATTATATTGCTGGTTTAGGCAATCTTCTAAGCATGTCAAGATTTATAGACCTGTACTGTAATGTTACAATTGCAGCTCACTGATATAGGTTTCTTTTCAAACTCTTTCCCATTTTATTTGAAAAAGGCCATTAGAGAGTTATAGACTATTGAAAAAGCTTTTTCTTTGCTAACCCTTAATAAACTCTGCCAAACAAGGACTACTGCATTTTTATATTAAATTTAGACCAAAATCTATAAAACATGCTATCCCAGGTTGGATAATTTGATTATTATTACCTAAATGGAGTTATGGTTCATCTTGGGTTTGCAGTAAGGTACATAGTAAATAAAATGTAAGTTGAGATTTGTATAAGATCATAGGACACTGGGTTTTCTTTTCTGTTGTTTTGTTTTTCCTGTGAGCCCTTCTTTGGGGAATCTCAGCGAATTTTCTCTGAGATGAGAAATTAAAAGGAAAAAAAGGAGGTCCCAGTGGTGAAACTAATGCTGCGTTGTACTAAAAACAAATTGCTCTTAATATTTACTTGTTCTCATCATAATAGAGGCAAGCTACAAATGTCTTAGGAGTTACCCGACTAATAAGATTTACCAAGGGGACAAAAACGCATGAGAAAATACTCAGCAGAATTAGAAACAATTATTCCATTGTAAGTTATGATGTGAGAAATAATAGATGAGATTCTGAAGTTATTTATGAATTAGTCAATTCTGTTTCATACATTTTTGCCATCAGAATAACTTATGAAATCATTTTCCAGGCCCATAGCATTTTATGAGAGTTCTATACTCAGTTAAAGATTTTCTTCTAGGGCTTTCTGCAGTTACTCTGAAATCTTTGGTGACGCCCAGATTTTGACCTAAGTTTTCCACTCTGAGGGCAGCCACTGGCAGTGCTAGAGGCTTCCCTGAGGTCTCCGTGCTGGAGTGCACAGCATATGGAGGGGTGCTCCGGATTTTATCATTTTAGCAGGAGGGACTCAAAGTGGGTTGAGAGTGTCAAATAAGGTGATACGGATGAGGCACTCAGCCTCTCGGTAAATGGTCAAAGATTTCGACAAATTAATTGTTATTACTAATACTGTTTTTGCTACACCTTTTGTTTCCAGGGAGCAGGATAAACACAGTGCAAGTCCAAAAGTTGAGCTTAGATTGCTGCTAACATGCTATATGACCTTGAGCTAATCCCTTATCGTCTCTGTTCCTCTGTCCTTAGGATGTCCAGCGACTTTCAGGGGCCGTTTTTTTCGGGGGTCAAATGAAGTGACAGATATGAAAGCTCTTTTAGAAGTACAGAATGCTGTGGGAACATCAGTAATTACTTGTAATCATTCCCAGGTACCTGCTCTCTGGCCTTTTTAAAGGTGGAAAGTGGACCATTGTGAACAGTCAGTAAGCATAGGGGAACTTCTCTAACTGCTGGGGGCAGTTAACAAGGGGGTTGCCAGTGTGAGTGAAAGAATTTAAGGGGGCTTGGAGTCAAGTGGTTTGAAGAACCCAGCAGAGCACCAGGCTGCTGCCACTGATTTAGTTTAGAAGTGGATGAACTTTGAAATGCAGAACATCATTTCTGCAGAAGGTCGTCATATCTTTTGATGATTTACACGGAGAAGGCTGAGACTGTGCTGGGTTCGTTTTAGATCCTCCAGTGCCAAGAGAAAATATGCTGATGGAAGAGATAGTGCCTGGGTGACTGGTAAAGGCTCCGACTGCCAGAAGAAATGGCAGAAACGGACCTAGTCGATTTCAGTGACAATGATGTTAGAATCCGCCGACCTTCTCCGCCCTGTCTGGGAGACTTTGCAGTTTGGAATTTTGTACACAAGATTGCTTCAACTGACTTTTTACCCTCATGCTGCCAAGCACTTCTCAGTACTGTTGGTTCAGGCTGCATCTGGGGGACAGGATGTAGCTTCCCCTCAGGAAGAAGTTCTGTACATCATCCCTCACCCTAGAGACCCCACACAGAGCCCCACCTGGTCTTAAGAAGTGGTCTGCAGTCAGATTTCAGGGGAAACAATTAAAAAGCTGACTGTAGGATACTACGTCTCAAATATACCCATATATTAATATTTTAAGTGTTCAAAGGCAGGCAATGTCCATTTTCTCAGAGACATTCTGTTATTTAATTAAATAGGTCATTCGTGTGTAAGAGCATACTTTTTTCTTTTTACCCCATGGATCTTAATGAAGTGTTTTTTCATTTCGATTGAAAAAAAAGATGTAGATTGTATATATTTTCATTTTCCATGAACTGACTCTTACGGAAAAAAGATTGCCGATTATTGCGGCATGGACAAAGTAGAATCCCAGCTGGTAGAGGCTGGCTGACTCAGGAAAACCATACGGAATGGGAGGGGACTAAGTCCAGGCGTCCAGTGGCAGCAAACCTGATGGACTGAAGGTTCTGGAAATGTGGGTGGAGTAGAGGCAGGGGCTCATCTGCACCAGTGGGGTCCTCCCACCGATTGTCCCATGGGGCAATTAACGAGGAGGCTGCCATGTTCCTCATGGTGGAAGAAAGTGAGTGTTTCCTTCCTCCCCATCACCTTTCCAATGCACTGCAGCATACACAGTGACGACATCGGTTGCGGTGACAAGAGACAGTACCTAACACTCTGGCATGACGTCATCAGCCTGTTGGTAATCTTTCTAAATGTTTGCCAGAAAGGTATGAGATCTTAGCAACAGAGGTATTTCAAGGTTTGGATAAGTTTGAAACACAGCGATTTTTAAATCTTATAAGCCCACCAGTCCCGGAGCCTGTTAGTCTACAAGTGTCTGCCATCTTTCTCAGGGTGTCAGAGAAAATGGAGTGACGGATCACTTTTTGGTGTCACTGCTCGAGACCTGTGACAGTCAGTGAAATGATTGTGTCTGCCTCTACACATATCTGTAATTGATTGCCTAAACCCTACGACTCTCTTTCCCAGCTGATGTGATGGAACATTGGAGTGAAATCACTCTCAATGAGGAGGAGCCAGGTCCATTTGTTATTTACTTCCCTGCCTGCTCCCTTCTCCCTATCCGGTGCCAATTGTCCCCCAAGAGCACATTATGGTAATCAGCCAGAATGTATGTATAGGAATCAATCAAGGTGAGAGCCGCCGCGAGAGTTATGACATTACAAAGTCTGTTTGTAACTTTTGATTTATGGAAGATTTTCCATTTTATAAATTGGGAGTGAGGCATGTTGGGATGGCTTAACCCTTGAATTCCCCTCCAAAGAAAATGCATTAAGCATTAAAGCAAATAAATAATAAGGCATTTTAATTATCTAGTGCCCATAGATAATGGGAGTTCTTGCCAGTTGGGCTTGTGACTTTAGATAAATGCTCCCGCTCTCTGAACACATGCGCTATCCTTACTACGAAATAAAACTGGCTCAGTTTCTGGAGAGTGAAGACAGGCAATACATTTCCATTAAGGACCAATATTGACACGCAATGCTTTCTTCCGCCACGAGCTTAAGAAGCAGCCATGCCACAGAAGCATTCCTGGGGAGCTTCCTGTTCTGATCGTCACTCTCAGCAAGGGTGACTCAGGGCAAGGACTTCACAGACACCAACTCTCAGGCCCACAGGATCCTTGGTATAACACTCTCATTCTGTGCCTTACGGAATTGCTGAAGGCCAGGGCAAAGCCAGACTCCAGCCATTTTCCCAAGTGGACAAAGCAATACCTAGTGTTTTGTTATTAACAGATGTGCTTTTTGAGGCTTGGCAGCTGTCACAACCATGGCTTTAAAGGAGGCAGGGAACAAAGCACTGTTGTCAGCTGGTCATATTACAATTGAGACCTCTTATGTTCATCTAGTGCATCGGTCATTACGACCATCTCAGAAAATATGCTGAGTTGGTACTGACAGTCCCATTTTTCAGATGTGGAAGCAGAGCCAAAAATATGAAACATTTTGCTTAAGAACATACCCTGGTTAGCGAGAGCTCAGGATTAGGGGACAGGCCTCCTGACTCCTGGTCCGGTACTTTTTCAATGAACTGAATTTAATTTGTATTCGGGCCCCCACACATGCAGGACACAGTGCTCCGTCCTTGTCCCAATTTCTGGAGGTAACCATCCCTCAGCTCATCCAGGGCCGCCCAGCCGTGTGTTTCAGGTTTTATCACTCTCACTCAGTAACTCGCTGTCCCCCTTCAGAGAACCAGGCTCTGCATCCCTGTGGCACTGTGGTAAGTCTGCCCCAGCACATCCACTGCTGGTGTGTAAGACACAGTTCCCCCGCTGGAGAATGAGCTCAGGGAAGAAAAATATTTGTCCTGTTCCAAGGTCACTGGGAGGCCCTTCCTTCAATCTGCTTTTTGCTTGGCAATCTTGCCACATTATCTTGTGTTGAACCAAAGTTCTGTTTCTTTTTTTATTAGCACCGTGGACCTATTCTGCTTAAGCTCCCTTTTTGTTCCTAATGTGAATCTTAAAGCTAATAAGAATGCAGATCCCAGCAGACCCACTCTCTCTCTTATAATCCATTAGGAACGTAAGATCGCTGCCTCTGGAAAACTTAAAAAACCATTTAAAAACAAAAAGATGAATAAATGAAAATGTTATGAACCTGGAAATGTTAATTAAGCCATTCTCAAGGAACAGGCTTCCCAGCCCAGATTAAAACACCCCATCACTTTTAAGTAGTTAACATCTTTCTCCTTGAAATAAGTCCAAATTAAGGACAAAATCATTATAAAAAGAAATAGTAAAGAGACCAGAAAACGGTGTTAAGAATTTGGCTATCGACTGACATTCTTAAGTTAGAGCAAACCACGAAGGCCAAAGCCATAAAGTGAAGTCTATTTCCAGACATACTGTAGTTCTTGCCAAGCCGTTGTCTGGGTACCTTGATGTAGAGTCAGAGGATGCAGAAGCTCACAGATCATTCTGTTGAATCTTTTCACTTTTTTAGATTAAGGAACTGAGATCCAGAGAGGGTGAGACATTTTCTTAAAATCATTTAATAGAGTTGAGGCTAGAACCTAAAACTTAGGCTCACAATCTAGTGTTCTCTGCCCTGCATACACCGCTGAGCAAAATTATTTCAAAATAATAATAATAATAATAGTAGCAACAATAATAACTTTTTTAAAGGTACTGAATCTATACCATGGTATCTAGAGATGTGTCTCCCAGACTGTTTTATTTCCTGGGAAAGAAATAGAGCAGAGCCTTGCGTGTCAAGACATTATTCAGCTAGCAATCTTGGCCCTCAGAAACACAGACACAAACTGTAAGGCAGAGGAAGAAAGGCTGAGTCCCCAAAGTAGCTGTAACAAAGCCCGTGCGCTAAAAGTCATTCACTCGGCCCCATGGAGGGCATCTCCAGGCTCTATGCAGTATTATTTATTCCATTTGACATATAATTCCAAGCAGATTTGAAGCAGAAAGTTAGTTGGTAGCAGCCTGACAGCAAGAAGAGGCAGCTAGGCAGCTGTCATTTCTTACTGATGGCCGTGAGAATTGACAGCTGGGAGCCCAATACGGAGGGAGCAGATGGAGAATCTATGAAAATAGAAATAAGGACTAAAAGTACAGTAATATGGGGCCATTTCCTTTAGGGGCAAAAATTTCTACAAAAGTATCTTCTAAGGGCGCCTTTGTCCTACATCAAAGTACAACAGAAATAACTAACAATGATAACTTTGTTTTGTTGAGCACCTATTATGTGTGAGGGATGGTGCTAGGTATTTTCATGAATCATTTCTAAGCTTTGCAACCCCGCAAGGGAGGTGATATAATCCCTGTTTTATTGATAAGGAGACTGAAGTTCAAAAAAAGTCAAGAATCATGCCCAGGATCACAAGACCTAAAATAAAAGGCAAAGTGAGGATCTGAACATGAGTGGTGAGACTCCAAAATCTGTTCTTTCCTTTGTGTTCTGTGACTCGAATTCACCATCAAGACCTGGAGCAAGAAAAGAAAGTGAAACATCATACATGATTTTCTCTATAAAAGAGAATAAGGAGAATGAAATACAGTTTAGAGTCTGCCACTACATATATGTTTTTTGCATAGAATATATGAAAGGCACAATCGTCTCTCAATTAATTGACATCATTGACAAAGGAGGTATTAAAGAACAGACAAAACTTTTGCAGAAAATTTGAGCTTTTCTTTAGAGTTCTAACACTCAAAAATGCTAATGCCCTTAGTAAAGTCCTTCTAAAATGTATATACTTCTCTGTTCTAGCATAGGGTAGAAACCTCACACATGGGCACAGCCCTCAGGAACACACAGACTGGTTTGGGATACAGACCTGTAAACAATTCATTTGTAAGAAGGTGTAAACTAAGTCCTGTGGGAGCTGAGAGGAGGAATTAACTTTGCCTGGCAGATAACATAAGTTAAAAAAAAAATCACAACTTTAATGTAGTCCCTGGCAATAAAACATTTAAAATATTCCGTTTTTATTTTCCAGCTGAAAAGTAGGCACCTGTCAAAAGTCACTGCAAAACAGTGACCACTATAAGTGAGCGATGCCTACAGTGCTTCAGTGGGAGCTGTGTGGTCCTGTAATGATTCATCTTTTGGATTCCTGGAGGTGTATGGAATGTGGGCTCTCTTCCTCTAAAAAAATAAGAAGCTGATTTGCTAGGCTTCATATGCTTTTTAAAAAATATATATATGTGCATTTTCTTTTTTTTTTGGCCATGTGCATGTGGGATCTTAGTTCTCCAACCAGGGATTGAACCCACACTCCTACAGTGGAAGCGCTGAGTCTTAACCACTGGACCACCGGGGAAGTCCCTGCTAGGCTTCATACGGACTTGATATTTTTCTGTCATGTATGTATGTCTTCCTGGATCTTTATAAAAACATTGTGAGTAAAATTATTATTGTTCTTCCTTTGCTGTGGAAAAATGAGGCCCAAGGTAGCACAGCGGGCTAGTATCCAAGTGAGAACTGGAATTCAGGACTCTTGACGATGGGTACAGTCTCTTTCTAGGGTAGGATGCTGTCTCCTATATAACCCGTTCTGGTTTAAATGTCTGCGTATTCTTTCCTGCACCTACTCAAAGTAGGATGCAATTTCTGTACTTGCATTTGTACACCACGGTGCATCTCAAGTTTAGGTTAGCATTCTACTGGCACTCCCGAAGACCTTCTCATTCATTCATTCATTCAATTAAATAGTTTTGAGCATCTACTCCATGCCAGGCAGTAGATAGTTTCGAGACACTGTGAAGAGTACTCTGCCCTCAAAAAACTAAAACAGCAACAAGAACAAACAGCTTATATTTCAAGAGGAATTCCAGACACATACAACTAAATGTGTATAAAAGGCAGGCTGTGGTAAAAGTCAGCTGTATCAGAGAAGCAAAGCAAAATATTAAAGAAGCACAAGGGAGAGATTGATTCTGACGGGTGAGGCAACAAGATGATGAGGGAATATCTCGAAACACGTCCTGGAGGACATGACATTTCAGTTAGACCTTCACAACTAAGCACTATATTTTGTATTGTTCTGGATTAGTCAGCTATTGCTATGATAATGTGGTAAAACAAACAACCCCCAAATATCAGTGCCTTATAATAGCAAATGTGTATTTCTTGCTTATGGGTCCCTGGGGAAGGTCCTTATAGGTCTGTGGGTTCCTGGGGAGGCTCTGCCTTGAGCTACAGTTGGGGTTCAGGTAGCTCCATGTGTCTCTCATTTTGGGACCCAGGCTGAAGGAGCAACAGCTACCTGTTGAAGGCATCCTCTTCTAATGGTGTAGGGCAGCGGCACAAGAGAGGATACCCAGTTCTTAATGGGAGAAACATGCGATGCCTCTTTAGTCTCTGCTTGGAACTGGAACACTGTCAACCGTCACTTCTACCCACATCCCATTATTCAAAGCAAGTCATGAGGCTAAGATCAAGGTCAACAAATGGAATAGGGAATATACTTTAGTCCCAGGGAAGTCAGGGAAACGGCAATGAGGGAATGAAGTGTTGTAAATAATTAATGCAACCTACCCCATGTTCTTACTGTTTCTTGGGCTTTATCTACTCAATGTGAATGTATGGTCCTTGTAGGGAAATAAAGCCCTTCTTTCTACTGAGCTCTCCTCCATTCCCCGGGGAATGCTGGCTGTGTGGGAAGAGGGATGAGGAAGGCAGAGTAGGACCGTAGCATTTTGTGACACCACAGTGACTCTCACCTGCACGACAGCTACCCCAACAAGGAGGAGCTTTGCTCATCTCTTTCACTGTGGGCCCTCCAGTGCCTGGCACGGAGAGGGTGCTTGAAAAATGATTGTTAAATGAATGAATCAATGAAAAAACAAAACTACCATGTTTACTGCTTTGATCACCCATATCCTAGACTGTGGTTCCATTTTATTGATGGCTGGTACATATAAGGCCTCAGTCAATAAATACTGATATATTTATATGACATAATACTCTGCAGTCATTGAAAGTGATGTGGTAGAAGAATATTTAATGACCCTCTGTTTGGGTAAAATATGTCTCCTACATGTTTGAGTGATTTTATTTTCTTTTTTTGCTCAGTTTTACTTTTCTAAAGTTTCTATAGTAAGCATACATTTATTTTACATAAAATGTAGAGTTATTTTAAAAATAAGGTTAACATACAGCATCACGTTTTAACAACATATTCTAATTTTAGATGCAGTCTGGAAGAGCACTATGCCTTGGGATGTAGTATTTGTACTTTTTTTTTAAGAGAGAGAGAGAGAGAGGGAGAGGGAGAGGACTTGGGAGATGAGATAGGGGAAGGCGGTGGAGGGCAGCACGAGTGGTACCTTCACGCTTTTTTTTTTTTTTTTTTTTTTTTATTGCGGTACGCGGGCCTCTCACTGTTGTGGCCTCTCCCGTTGCGGAGCACAGGCTCCGGACGCGCAGGCTCAGCGGCCATGGCTCACGGGCCGAGCCGCTCCGAGGCATGTGGGATCCTCCGGGACTGGGGCATGAACGCATGCCCCCTGCATCGGCAGGCGGACTCCCAACCACTGCGCCACCAGGGAAGCCCCTAGCATTTGTACTTTTGCCCTCTGTGGCTAGATGCTTTGAAAAGTGGGTCCAAGGATAGGAGTCAGTGAATTGAGCTTTGACCTGAGTGTGTGTTCATATAGAAGGAATGTAAAAATTAGCCCCCAAATGAAAGTCACTTTAGGCTTTTTAAAAAACATTTAGCAGTTGGCTGTTTGCTATCGTATTGATACAACTTGGGAGTGGGGAGGCCTGGGCTGGGCTCTCCCACCAACCAATTGCTGGACAATTGGACAAATCACCCAACTGTTTGAAACAAACTAAATTTTCCCAGAGGGAGAATGAAGTTGATTCCTGCCATGCATTAGCTTAGGCAGGAATAGACCTAATAGTTTAGGTACCAATGGACCCTGATTTAATGATGATGTTTTCATGAAGTAACAGAGTAGAAAAAGCTATAAATTTTACTCTTAAACAGATAGGACTGCCTTCTCTCTAAATTAAAAACAGTATGTTCACGTTGAGGATTAGTATTACTCATTCATCACGAATTAAATGCCGTATTAGTTGGAATAATGCTAGCTACTATAACAAATACACTCCAAATGTGCAATGACTGAAACAGAACCTAAATTTCTTCCTCATTCATGCAGTAGTCCAAAGTATTTCTCGTATTTCTTGTCAACAGGCAACTCTCTTCCATGGAGTAATTCAGGGATGCAAACTTCTTCCATTTTGTGTCTTTGCTCTCCTCTAGAGCGTTGTTATCTGCATCTGTTGGTAGAAGGGAAAAGAGAGTAAGGATGAGGACATCACTCATTTATTATAAACCTTGTCCAGAAATAGCACCTGTCACTTCTGTTCACATCCCACTCTACGACTGAGTCACGTGGCTATACCTAATTATAGGTGAGGCTGGGAAATGCAGAGAGTTCTGTGTCCAGGAAGAAGAGGAAGGAAATTGAGGAAAACAATTTGCAGTCTCTCCCACAAAAGCCTAGTATATGGCAGGCTCAGTGCTAGTCACTAAGGATGCTAAGATGAGTAAAACACTTTGCCTGCCCTAGAGGAGGTCCTCGTCTAGTGGGTGAGACTACGCTATATTGACAGATAATTATAGTGTCAGGTAGAATGTGCTATCACAAAGCAATAAAGGTGAGCCAGTGAGAACATTGTGCATGTGTATGGGGAGTAACTAACTCTGTCTGTAACGAAGGGAGGTCATGAAAAGCCCTGATTATGTCAGTTCCATGAATGTTTATTGAGCAACTACTAAGAGCCAGGCACCTATTCTGTGCAGGTTGCTGGAGATACAGATATAATTCTAGCCCTCAGGGGAGATGGATATATAAGCAGACAAATTCAAATGGATAACTGCTCAAATAACTGAGAAATGGGAGAAGTATAATGTGCATGCTATTTGGGTTAAATGCTCTGGATTTGAGTCAGGCATACTTAGGTTTGAATTCCATCTTTAACATTGTTAAAGTCACTGTGTGACTCTGGGCAAGTTTTCCAACCTCTCTGAGCCTTTGTTCTCATTTTAAAACAAAATAACAACTCCTGGTATGACAGTATATGGTCTCAGGAGCCAGAACACCTCTTCTATGTAGTAACTTTGGGATCTTGGGGAATTCATCAAACCATTCTGGGCTTTAGTATCCTCATCTTCAAAATGGGGTTGTTAATAGTACCAAATACAGGTGGTAGGTATATGTGAATTCAGAGAACAATTGTTCTCTGAACCATGCCTGGTACATAAAAATTGCTCAGTAAGTGTTAGGTCTCATCACTACTACCTTACAGTTTGATATGGACATTAAATGAGATAATGTCTGTGCCTGGCAAATATTCACTCAATGGTAACAATTATTATTATAAAGTGAGAAGCTGAAGGTAAGATGATCACAGTGTCCTAAAAAGAAGCTGCTGAGAAACCAGATAGAACAGAATGACTGAGGCAAAGATCCCGGACCCACAAGTTTATTCTTCACCCATCCTAAGACAGATGAAGCAACGAAGGCTTGTGGTGCTTGGAAGGACAGTGCTTCCAGTTTCAGGTCGAAGGCTGTTAATTTCCTTATTTGCTTCCTCTGCCTCTTCCATTGGTGAGGGCTTTGAGAATATGCCGTAAACTTTAGGTGAAGGCAGGCAGACATAAATTGTTTTCTCTAAGAATACAGGAGGAAGGTCTCCCTAAACACAGCATTCATTGGTTAGAGTTTCCAGAACCTTCCAAAATTCTGTCTCCTTTTACAGCATCCTGCAAGTCCAAAGTAATGAAATAAAGGCATGGTAATAGGTAAACACAATTACAGCACCCAGATAGCTCCTTGGCAGGCAGCGGGTGTTTGAGAGCATTGGCTGTGGTCTCATTTTCCACAATCAAGCCCAGCCCTGCTGTGATCACTATAGTATTATGACCTATGGGGCAAAGATGGTACCATATGTGATATTTCATTTTTGGGTAGCTGGGGGTAGTAATGAACCAGTTGCAGTCAAGTGAATTAATCTCCCCAGCTATTCAAAAACGAAACTTCCTGTACAGCAATTTGTTCTTCATTGCTTTCCCCCCGACTGTAGCCTTTTCAAATGACTCTTCCTACAGAAAAATGGAGAGAAAGAAAAAGAAAACTCAATAAAAAAAAAATTTTAACCTTGGCTAAATGTTGATATCCTTTCTGATCATCGATAATAACAGCAAATACATCCCATAGATACGCAGCTTAGAGTTCAAGTTGTGGTTCTATTAGCCTCATACTGGCTGATTATGAATCTTAAAAGATGGAATAAATATGCAAAGAGCTGCTATAGCATAGATTCCAGAGCCAATTTCATACCATTTAAATTATCAATAGGTATTTATCCAAACTTCAAGGAGCACCCTAATCAGTCTCACTCAGGAGAATTACCCAATTATTGTGCATTTAGAGAAATAGAAGTTAATGATTAAAAACACATTATTGAAAATGAAAGGCTCTGGCATAGGTAGGTATAGACATACAACACAGCTGTTAATCCTCCATAAATTTGTTTTTAATAACACTGATGTTTTGGTTGCATATAATAACTATTTCATTAAATCTAAATTAAATGCATGGTTAGGCATATTTAAAACATGTAAATGTAATGTATTGCGAGCGTATTCCATTTTATGTTTCCACACAGTTCTAATAATTTTCCAAATTCAAATTGACTAGGTGTAGGGAAGTACCTGGTCATTGATATGATATCTTCTTTCTGATATCATTAAGGGCTCCAGAAGTCTAATACCCCTGAGTTCTAAACACATCACTAGTCAGTGTGTGGGAAAGACAATGTGTTTATCTACTGGAAAGAAATGATTATGGACCCAAACGAAAGGGGGAAAAATACTTTTAAATAATAGTAAAATATACATTTTGCTTTTTAAAAAAAAATAAAACAAAGAATCGAATACTAGAAAAGGCTATCTTGGAATAACAATCAAGACTGTGTTGTGCATGACTTTTCCTTTATGGAGAGCAGGAGACATTAATATATTTGCCTATGGCTTGTGCATTACTATTCCCAGCTATGCAGAAATGGAACATGATTTACAGCAGCACATTCTTTGTTGCTGTTCCAACATACCTATTGTCTTCCCTGCATCCTGTCTGGCTGGCTGAGGAGAGAGGATGGTGCTGGACCACACTCAGTCATTATGGGTGTCTACAAATAGAGTAGGTGTATGTGAACTGGGATTTTCCAGCTTTGTATACCGAGCAAGCCAATCAGAGCACAGAAAGAACAATAGCTGAAGGTTTTACTGCTCTTTAAGTTTCCCCACTGATTCCCATTGCAACTGATTATATCACAGAAGTTATATAAAAATCACATTAAATGCCAACTAAATCAAGACTTTTCATATCTTTTTTTCAAAGCAATGAAATTCAGGACAAACACTATACTATGCATGAAGATCACCACCTAGAGATCTAAACTCTTCATTCCAGATGTCATATTTAAAAATGGAACTAGAGAAAAGTGTAGTTTATTCATTTTGTTATTTTCTGCGGTGCTTGCACTGCCGTTTTGAAAGCCCACCATAGGAGAGCTCAATTAAGAGGCTTCATAATTTTCACCAGTTAACTTTGATTAAATAGGCTGTCTTGGAAGGGCATTCAGTAAATTTAGGCTATAAATCACGTGTAGTGAGTTTTCAACTCTGAAATTCTGGAATAGTAGTTGCTTGGACAGGCCATTTCTTTCAGAAAGATTGTACTTTACCAGCTGATTTGGAACGGTTGTACTTCATTTTCTCAGAGCAAGAACAGAGACAAAAAGTTCCTTCTACTGGTTGGAACAACAGGTATGTGGAAAAAAAGATGTTATGCTCTCTACTGCCAACTGTATTAATAACGTGTGAGATCAGAGGTTCCCTTTAACCAAATTCTTTTAACTTATGTTAGCTAGCTTTCCAGGTCACGATAATTGCCAAAAATTAGAAAAATAATGACTAAATGAACAGGTTCTGCCTGACGTGCTACTCCTTAGACAAGAACAAGATTCTCTACAAATAAGCAAGCTCTTTCCCACTGAGCAAATGGGAGAACCAAGCCTGTTTCACCTATGGTCAGTAAACTGAGGAGTTGAACACGTATGAGGGGATTGCTGTCAATTAGCTGATCACATCACTTCTTCTTTCGTATTTTTAAGGGAGAGGCTGAAAATTCAATAAAATTTGCAAATTCTATAGAGTATAGTGATGATCAGTTTTAGTTTCCTGCTGTATGACCTCAGGCAAGTTTCACAGTCCTCTGAACCTCAGTTTTCCTTAACTGTGAAATGGGTATAATAACAGCACTCACCTCATTGAGTTGTTCTGTAGATTCAATGAAACAGTGCACTTAAGACACTTATATAGGGCCTGACATATGTAATACTCAATAATTGTTAGGGCTTAATATTATTAACATTATTCTTGTGAGTATTTACATTGGTTTTTTGTTTGTTTGTTTGTTTGTTTTTGTGGTACGCCGTCCTCTCACTGCTGTGGCCTCTCCCGTTGCGGAGCACAGGCTCCAGACGCGCAGGCTCAGCAGCCATGGCTCACGGGCCCAGCCGCTCCGTGGCGTGTGGGATCTTCCCAGACCGGGGCACGAACCCGCATCCCCTGCATCGGCAGGCGGACTCTCAACCACTGCGCCACCAGGGAAGCCCTACATTGTTTAAAACATGTCTGTTTAATAAAAACAGCTTATAAGTTCTCCTTTTGACTTTTTAAAACTTTATCATCAATTAATTAATTCCATCCAAACATCAATTTTATAAGATGGGTGTAGAATTATTTTATCCTCCTTGGTTGCTGAGAAGGGTTAGATAAAGAGGAATTAAGTGGCTTGCCTAGGACAGCGCTAATGTAAGTCCTAGAGTCTATATTGTTGACTCATTTACTTCCATCACACGACTGGGGGTGGGTGAGGAAGGCCCAGAACCCCCAGAATGCAAAATGTTTTCTCTACAGTGCAGAACTGTTTGCAGATTCCAGTAAAGGGGTTATAAAGAGTGTGGTGAGGGGGGACGTCTGTAGACCAGCAGAAGTGGCAGCATTTACATATGGATAGCCAACTTTTCCTTCCAAGAAAAAAAATAGTGTCAGCAGCATTCACACTTCTGGATATATTAGGTTTGAAAATCCAGGGTGCAAATTGTTTGTAGAATCTCAAAGCCCTTATAATATTGTCATTCGTAATCAGCTCACTATGAAAACAGGTCTTCCAGAGGGCACCCAAATCATTTGAACTTGCAATCTGTAATAGATTTGAATATTCAGATAAGGTCAGCGGTCAGAGCACAGGAGACAGTTTTGGTCAATAAACAGGTTTAGTGAGACAAAATCTTTTTGTCTACATGGGAATAGCTTGGAGAAATTGGTTCTCAAGGGGAAATCAAAAGATTAAATTCAGCTGCGTTGCCAATTTATTTGCAGGCCTAACAAGTGTGTGATGGAAATCTTTGGAGGGGGGAGGTGCCCGCCCCATGAGAAGCCCCTGCTGACAGCGCCAGAGGGGGCTTGCAGGCAGCTGTCCTGACTGCCACTGAGACTGAGCTTGATAGAGGCCTACTGGGTGGGGAGAGAGAAAAGGCATCCCAGGACCAGGCCGAAGCTATCCTGGATTAAGCCAGCCCACAGGAGGGCAAAATATCTGGGTGGCCTTGTTTTACATTGTTCCAACCCCTGCTATCCTCTCCCTGACCCTTAAAATTGCTTTCTCTGAATTGTTTTGGCATGAAGCCTTGGCCAACAAGCCATTACCAACTTCTCTCTGTGAAGACCCACAGGAGAAATTTCTCTCTGGTCTCAGTACTAGGAAGACTTGGTTTCTCCTGAGTGCCTGGTTTACCTTAAGGATTCTATGAATCACATAATTCTATGTTTCTTACACTGTATTTTAGGGGTCTTCTAGTCTGCTCCAGGAGCTGCTATGAAGTTGGGAGTGAGAGGAAAGGGCTCTGAGGCCTGGATTCCAGCTTCTACCCAGAGCAGCTCTGCATTTATCTGTTTTCTGCATTTGTGATTTTATTTGAAGAAGGGACTTAGGAGCCAACATAAAGGTTGGGAAACCACTGACCTCATGTTAATGCCTCTTGTGGCACTTGGAATGAATTCTAACCCAGAGCCTGAGGGATCTGCGCTTGCCCATCTCTTTGCCTCGTCATGTATAGTCACTAGTTTGGCTTTATCTACACTGATCTTCTTTCAGTCCCGGAAGTAAACCAAGGCCTTTCCAACTTCATGGCTGCTAATTGGAATCCTCCTTTCTCAACCCTTTGCCTGACTCTCTTCGCTATGGAATCAGTTGTGTTTATGTTCAGCTACATAAAATAGTGAAACTCAAAGAACAGTGGGTTAGACAAGAAATATATCTCTCTTATGTAGAAGACAGGGATAGGGAGTCTAGGGTTCATCTCCAGAGTGTCATCTAGATTCCCCTGTTTCTTCTCTGCTATCCTCAGTACATGCCTTTCATCTTCAAGACCACGTCATGGTCCAAAATGGCCACCGGAGCTTCAGCCATCATAGGCCATTAGTAGGAGGAAGTGGGGGACCACAAAAGGATGCTTCTCCCAGCTAAGGCACCGTCTTGAAGCCATTTCCAGAAGCCCACCCGGAATTTCAATTTACATTTTTTGGCCAGAACTTAGTCATATGATCATCTTCAGCTTCAAGGGAGGCTGGAAAATGTAATGTTTTATTGGGACAGCAATATGCCTAGCTAAAGATTAAAGTTCTGTTATTAAGAAAGACTAGAAACCAGGGGGCAACTCAGGGAGAACTCAGGTTAAATTTCACTTTCCCCAATCTAAAGTTTGATCTTCCCTAATACTTGCTCTCTTAGAACACTATTGTTCCTTTATAAAATTTTCATAATTTATAACTATATATCTGTTAAAATTTGTCTATGTAACTGGATGGCAAGATCTCCAAGGGGAAAATTTGAGTCTCTTTTTATCCTGTACTCTATAATCAATGTCCAACAAAATGCCTTTCATCTAATATGTGAAATAAGTACTTATCATATAAGAGAATGAATGAATGAATGAATGATATTTCCCTGATTGTATTGGTTGCTAGAAAGTTCAGAGCCAAATTTGTGGTTTAACTTCAATAAATAGAGGGCATTTAGGGCACTAAGTTCACTCTAGGATCTCACTTTTTACCCCTAATTTCTCTTTACTTTAATTTCCTAACTTCTTTAGTAAATTTGCTTACATTGTACAGATATTTTAGAGGCTTATCTTAATCCATTTGGAAATTAAGGGCAGGGCATAACTAAATGAACACAGTAAAGGACAGATAAAATTTAAGTGTTCAACAGGACTGCTGTAAACAAAAGTTTTAAGTGTGGAAAAAAATCCAACAACAATAAAGATAATAGACATCTCTTTCAGCATACTGTTTGATGGTCCCAGTTATGGGATGCATTAATGTTAGTAAAGAATAATTAACTAACCATAAAACAGGATGTTGTTTGAAAGTCACTGCTTAGCAGCTAGAGTTCGGTTAAGATCACACTTAGGAAGCTAAGGATGATTAACCTTTGCCTAGGTTATAAAATGGCCCATTTGAGAACTGTTGCCACTGGATATATTACCTGGATATCAGTTGGATTATTGAGTGAGAGGTTTTACATGCTGTTTAGTATGATGATATATCTCTGGTTACAAACTGTTTATGACAAGTGGGAAAGCCAATAAAAGATAAATGAAGATTTAAATAGATTTTTTTTCTTTACATGAGTGAGGTTAATTTATGCATATATAACTCAATACCTGTATATTTAAAAGAGATGCTAGTTTATTATTTGTTAATGAATGAAGAGAGACAGCTGTTGAATATGTAAGTAAAATTGTAATGCTGACATTGGAGCTCCTGTTTAAAGGGGATTTTCAGTTCACTGAGATTTTTCATTGGAATTTTTATTTGGTGCAAACTTTGCCAGCTGAACCTTAGTTTAACTTGGCAATGTTACAGATCAAGAGAGAAGTCACTCTCATGAACTTGCAATAAATTAAATTGCAAATACACTGTGTTTCCTTACAACTTTTCTTTGATTTGTCATCAAGTGCACATCCTGGGGCAATCATTTTTCTTTAGATTTTTTTTTTCTTACTTAAAAGTAAGTTGTATTTACTGTCTTTAAATTATTTTGATGACATAGGCCTAAAAGTCTTTGTGGACAGGGACTTCATCTCTTAAGCTTCTTTTGCATTTTCACTAGTGCTTAGCACATGTTAGGTACGTGGTAGGGGCCTGACAAATTCTTAGAGTTTAAATGACTCCCCTTCCTTCCTTCCTTCCTCCTTCTCCTCCTCCCTCTTTCCCACCCTTCCTCCCTCTCTGCCTTCCTTCAACAAGCATTAATTGAGTAGCTACTACCTTCTGGGCTCCTTGCAGAGAATTAAAATACAAAGATGAGTGAGACGTGCGTGTCCTGGCTTAGGTTAAATAAGGGTTGAGGCGCTGATATGTCATGATACAGATGACCTAAACTGAAGCTTTAGCCACCCAGTATGTGTATCATGGCATCACCTTGTGAAGATAAAATAAGGGAGTCAATGAGAAGACACTTTGCTAACATGGATGCTACAGAGGTAGCTGGGTAAAGCAATATAGGGAAAATGGTCTGTAAACTATAAAATGCTGAGCAAATATATCATTATCATAAATTATGTACATGTCAGTCTCCACCACCACCAAATTATGAGCAAGGACTTTTATTCATTTCTGCATCTTCAGCACATTATAAGCATACATAATAAGCACTCAATAAATGTGTGTTTGAGTAAAATATTGAAGCTTTACTTTTTAGTATTATAATCATCACCAGTACTACTTAACTTGAATCTTGTTGTTTTGTCTTGTTAGGATACTGATATAAGACATCCCGAATTATACTCCACTTGTGAGGGCTCTGACTACCCTGGGGTGCCCAGTGGAGCCACGTGTATGGGTTGAACCTGAGCTCCTTTGCCCTTCACTTGAACCCTAGGTCAGAGGTCGAGAAAAGAGGCTACAATAAAACACAACAAAGCAGCCAAGCAGACAAACACAACTGCAATAAAATCCACTAGTGGCTGAGTAGATTTGGTCAGCGCCGACAAAGACTGTTAGCCCACATGATTCCATGATTCCACCTTATTCAAATTTCTGAGTTAGAATTTTCCATATAATGTCAAGCTCAGTGGTATTTATGTGGAAAATGGAGCTATAAAAGGAAAGACTTCCTTTGTTTTGAATTCCTCAAAGGCCCACAGCTCTTCATGAGGCTCCTCTTTGTGTCACTTGTAGATTAGTTTTTACTCATATGAACTGTGGACAGGCACAGTAGTAAATGCTTTACACACATAATCTTTTACTCCTGTGCAAAAACCTGTAAGGTTGGTATTATCATCACCATTTTACAGATGAAGAAACTGAAGCTTAGAAAGGCTTGCTCAGGGTTATAATGCACTTAAGCCATTTAACTGCTATTGAAATTTCTGACTTTAAAACCTGGATTCTTTCATTATGATTTTAATACATGCTTTTTCAAGTTTGTTTTCTTGTTTTAATATTTCAAAAAGCTTTTTTAAAAGTCCATCCCAACTTTTATTTTGAAAATTACCAAACATACAAAAAGATTTCCAGGTATAGTATAGTGAACATCCATCTCTCCTCCAAGTAGATGAAGCATTTGTTAATATTTTGCCAATTTGCTTTCTTTCTCTTTACACACACACACACACACACACACACACACACACACACACACACAATTTATTTTCCTGAACCATTTCAATATAAGTTGTGGAGATAATGATGACACTTCCTCCCTGAATATTTCAGCATGCATCTCCCAAGAGGAAGGACATTCTTTCATGTAACTCACAATAGCAATACCATCATCCTAGCTAAAAAAAAATTTTTAAGTGACAGTCTTTCCAAAAATATCATCTAATAGTCAGTCTGTATTAAAATCTTTCCAATTGACCCTAAAATGTCTTTTATGGCTGTAAGACATGGGTTTGTAACTATTACACTGTGTTCTCCCTTAAATTTGAGCCTCTGAGAGCTTCTGAGGAAACAAGGTCAAAGCCACACCATGGCCAGTTGGAGTGATTACAGATTCCTATCTCTGGTTTCACGACTCTTAGTCCAAAGGCTTTCTCTTTTCCTGTCTCGTTGTTCTTCTCTTCCTCCTCCTCCCTCTTCATTTCTTTTTGGCTTTATTGTACTTAATTTTTGTTTTTGTTTGCGGTATGTGGGCCTCTCACTGTTGTGGCCTCTCCCGTTGCGGAGCACAGGCTCCGGACGCGCAGGCTCAGCGGCCATGGCTCACGGGCCCAGCCCCTCCGCGGCATGTGGGATCTTCCCGGACCGGGTCACAAACCCGTGTCCCCTGCATCGGCAGGCGGACTCTCAACTGCTGCGCCACCAGGGAAGCCCTAATGTACTTAATTTTTGATAGCATCTAAAATATCAAGTAATACTTATTCATGAAATACTACTTGAGTTACTTTTTATGCCTGCATTTAAAAAATATTATTTTCATTATAAAAGTCATACATTCTAATTGAAGAGAATTTAGAAAACTTGTAAAGTAGAAAGAACTATTTTAAAAATCTATTATATTCTCTACATCCATATCTAATCACTCATGCATTTTTTCAGAGTTTTTCTATGCACAGAATGCTTTAAAAACAATTATGATTAAAATGCACATACAATTTTGCACTCTCCTTTTTTCCCCACAAAAACTTTGTAGCAGACATATTTATACCATAGTGGTTAAGAATGTGGGTTTGAGTCAACCTGTAGGGGTCCAAATCCTGATTCTGCCACCTACTAGCTGTGTGACCCTGGGTAACTCATCACCCAAATGGGAACACATTTGGGAGTGAGGGAGAAACTGTTCATAATTAATCCAAGACATCAGGCACAAAGTGAGACTGTCCCAGAATGTATGGTCACCCCACGGCAAGTTGCCCAACACTTAAAGGCTCAGTTTCCTCACCTAACAAAAGATTATTGTGACACCCAACCTAGTAGTAGGGCAGGAATAAAAATGCAGACATTAAGAATGGACTTTAGGACCCGAGGGTGGAGAAGGGGAGGGTGAGAGGTAGTGAGAGTGTAGCATTGACATATATACACTACCAACTCTAAAATAGATGGCTAGTGGGAAGCTGCTGCATATCACAGGGAGATCAGCTCGGTGCTTTGCGACCACCTAGAGGGGTGGGATAGGGAGGGTGGGAGGGAGGCGCAAGAGGGAGGGGATATGGGGATATACGTATACGTATAGCTGATTCACTTTGTTCTACAGCAGAAACTAACGCAACATTGTAAAGCAATAATACTCCAATAAAGATGTATTTAAAAAAAAAGATTATTGTGACAACCAAATGAAATAATGGAAAAAGCACACATAGCTTAGTGGGTATGCAATAAGTGTTGGCTTTTATTATGGTCTTTATAACATCATTTTTATGGTGGCATGGTATTCCACTAGAACACACATCATAGTTCATGTAACATTTAGGGGCATCCTTTTGCAGTGTTCTGGTACTTCTCCCTCTACTCCTCTTGTGATGTCCCTACTCATCATAGGGTTGGCCTTGGCTTTGCCCCCTTTCACAGAGTACAAATTCTGAGGCTTTGAAGCCATACATTTAGAAAATAATGGCGTGGACAGACAAGTCTGCTCTCTTTATCTCTATGCTTATAACAGTTTCTACCTATTCTGAGTCTTACAATAATGACAGTTGCCCCAAAGAAAACTCCACAGCAA
Organism: Pseudorca crassidens; assembly: GCF_039906515.1. Taxonomy (NCBI): domain Eukaryota; kingdom Metazoa; phylum Chordata; class Mammalia; order Artiodactyla; family Delphinidae; genus Pseudorca; species Pseudorca crassidens. The sequence continues at coordinate 53,524,705 of NC_090297.1, forward strand.
AGAGGATCAACATGAATAACTCCTTTCAGAGAGAACCACAGAATGACTGCTCTGTACAAGTCATCGTAAGTACAGCAAAAGCATAATAGGGTAAGAGACAGATTGGTCTTCAGGGTAACCCAGTAATCTTCTCCTTCCCCTAAATAAAACAATTCTAGAACTCCAGAGAATGGAGTGTACGTTCACCACCCAGACCTCTGAGATTAACCTTTTATATTCCTCACTAACCCCCCAAAAACTCCCACAAAAGCGGTGCTCATCATCTGTTGCTGGATCCCTCCCCACTGTGGGAGTTGGCAGTAAGACTCGTCTCCCTTTGGTTAAGGATGTGTTGTTTGAGTACCACACACACACACACACACACACACACAATCTATAGACACACAGTGTTTTAAAAAAAATCTTTCTTTCCACAAAATATAAGATCCTAGAGGGCAGAGACTGCGTCAGAGTCATCCTTTTATCTCCATTGCAGGAGACAAGCCACGACAGTGAATATCCTCAATAAATATCTGTCAAATAATGAACGCGTCGGTGAAGAAAGGAAGGAAAGGAGGTCTGCCTGAGGATGGACAACTTTACTAGGATCCTTTAGCTGGTTATAATCGTGTTGATGATGACCATGATGCTTTTAATCAGAGAATATTGTTTTGAAAACAAAACAGGATTCAGTGTCCTCTCTTCCCATTGGGATAAACTGTGTTCTCCAGTTGCCGTTCCAAACACAGGACATGATGCATAACCAATACTAACACATGCCATCTGAAGCTTTAACAAGACAGTCCTCCTTCAGATTTATAACAGTCTATGTTTAAAAACCTGACAAAACCAAAATGTGTTCTCCATAAATATAGTGGCACCATTCCTGCTGCCGAAGTGAAGGTTGTGTCAGCATTTCCATTATCCTGTGGATCGCTGTGTTTCAGGCTTTTAGTTCTTGGCTATAAAAAATGCACCTCGGGTTTAAAACTGGCAAGGAGAACCTCAGCCTTGGAACAAATTTGCTTCACGAAATTTTGAGAGCAAAACCTATTTGTTTATTTCCCCCTTTGTCAATGACTTTAGTGAGGAGAAAACATCTATGAATTTCATTTCCAATTTCATCCTTTAAAAAAAAAAAGCTGAATAGTTTCAGATCTTTACTGAGCAATGGTAAAGCCTTGCTTCGGAGTTAGGAAGAAAAATGTTTGTAAGCCTTATTTTTATATATATATAAATTTATTTATTTATTAATTTATTTTTGGCTGTGTTGGGCCTTCATTGCTGCGTGTGGACTTCCTCTAGTTGTGGCGAGCGGGGGCTGCTCTTCATTGCGGTGCGCGGGCTTCTCATTGCAGTGGCTTCTCTTGTTGCGGAGCACGGGCTCTAGGCGTGCAGGCTTCAGTAGTTGTGGCATGCAGGCTCAGTAGTTGTGGCTCATGGGCTTAATTGTTCCGCAGCATGTGGGATCTTCCCAGACCAGGGCTCGAACCCGTGTTCCCTGCATTGGCAGGCGGATTCTCAACCACTGCACCATCAGGGGAGCCTCTGTAAGCCTTATTTATGAAGAAAAATATTGTTCTGAAATGAGCTGCCTGCCTTCCTCCTCCCCATTCCGATTTCATTAAGAAGGGTTAACAGTGGTTCTACTTTGACATGGGCAAATCAGATGGCTACGGTTGGTGGTGAAATCTGATTATCTGATTAGGTTAATAACTTCTCAACAACAGACCTTATTCTGTAGCTATTTGTTAGATATAATTTCCCACTGGCTTCCTGGAGAAATCATTTAGTATAACTGTTCATACACTTAATTAAATTTCTTTAGTTTTATTTAAGCATGTATTTATTTGTGGTCTCTTGGGCAAGTACCATTTTTCAATATGGTTCTTGATAGTGTTATCAAAATGCCGATTTTTAGAAAGGGAGCTGCAACTATTAGTACAACGAAACATTTAAATGGCTTTAAGGTTCTGTTGCTCACCCATATGAACTACAGCTTTCCCTAACATCAGAAGTTACTTATCTCAAGTTTTATTGATTGTTTTTGAATTTTATACATGGATGCATATATATACTTCCACCTTAATTATATTGTTTGGCGTTTCTCAATAAGCCCCTGTGCTTACTGAGGGCAGGGCAGGAAGGGACGTAACTCATCCCAAGCAGTCAGGGAGGGCTTCCCAGAGGAGGCAATGCCTGAGGAGAGCACCAATGCAAGGGTAGGCATTAGCTAGGCTTGGAAGAGAAAAATGCATTTTAAGTGAATAAGACAGGAGATACTCTTAAATAAAAGGTCAAAAAATGTCACAAAGTAATTTATTTTCTAGGCTTAAGCAACATACGGTTTTGAGGTGGGAAGGGATATGCAAATTAATGGTTTATTACAGAGCCACTAGAATGAATACTTTTTTAAACAAAACTCAGGACTTCTGTGCTGTGAGATCATTACAGAAGCAACAGTAGCAGGTGGCCTGGCCATGCAGGGCTCTTCACTCTCAGCAGAGAATGTTGCTGCCACTCAAAGTCACCAGGGGCTGGAAGAGGTCCCACTGAGACCCACAGCATCTAACAACACACATGCTCAGAACAGGGAAATGTGCATTTTCAGGAGAGGGAGAGACAAACCTTTTGTTTAGCTAATTGGCATGACAGAGTGCGGGATACACGTGCTCCTGGAAGAAAGGTGTCAGGTGTCTGGGGCTCAAAATCCTCAGTACAGGTGATCAGAGGAAGGTCTCAGAAGCAGCTATTTTTATTGAGAGACTTAATGTCATTTTTTGCATTGAAAAAAATAATGGAAATTGTGCTAACTTGGAAGAAGGTTGCTAGAAGGTTTAAAAGGAACTATGTGTATAATATATATAACAATAATTATTATTAAAAGCAAGGTCTCAAGGTGATTAAGCTGTTCAGATCAGGTTAACTATAATGTTCTCAGCACCACCTTCCAAAGTATAACTGGGGAATGATTTCTCATGCCAAGATCTGGAGAACTGATTAATAAGGAATAGCGGGTAATCACCACCTGGGGAGAGAGTGGGAACTGAAGCAACAGATGTAAAAAGTTTAGCAGGTGCCCTGCAGAAGGGAGGAGAGTCAGTGGGTCAATGTTCTATCTGCACGGGGCCGGGTAAGGGCTGAGGGCCCCAGGCTGTCTCTGCCACCCCCCCACCCACCCCCACCCACCCCCGCCGCCAGGAGAGGTGAGAAGGCCTGAGAACGGAAGACAGCTGCTTTCACTTGCTCTCAGGCCTCACTGTCCCAGAGTGGCCAAGCCCACCCTTGAAATAATCAGCTGCTAGGGCCCCAGCGGCAGCAGGAGAGAGGCCTCCTGGCCCCATCTGTGAAAAGCCATGCCACGACCTGACCACTAGGAGGCAGAATCACATTATCGAACCCACTCGCCGGCCCTCCCAGGCGTCTGAGCAACCTTAAAAGAGAATCTGCTGTGTCCAGGAGTAACCCACCACCCTGGTTCATCAGGATAAAGAAAAACGAGTTTGTTTCTGAATTCTGGCTCTGCCGCTTATCATCTGTGGGACCCTGGGGAAGTCACAAACCTCTGCGAGCCTCGGTTACCTCATCTGTAAAATGGGGGCAGCAGTATCTGCCCCTCAGGTTTGTTGTGAGGATTCGAGATGATGTCTGGCACATAATAGGTCCTTGGTAAATAACAGCTATCGTGATGCGTGAAATGGCCGCCCTTCAATGTCCTTAAAAGTCCCTAGATCTTCCCCGTGCACACACTGGTTGGGCAGATAAAATCCAGTTTGAGCAACTCAAGGGTAACAGAGTTAGAAACTTGAACCCTTGTTAGAAGCCCCCAGCTGCTCCCTTTGGAACACACTGAAAGAGGTGGAGGGAAGAAGCAGAGGGCTCAGCGTGCCAACCATCCTGGCAGGACCCTGCCTGAAGAGTAACGACCCCTGCTTTGGAAACCAGAAGAGTACGTCCTTAATCCTCTCGCTGGGAGAAGCACGAGCATTGTGTCCAGAGGAGGATTCGAGAGACCTGGATTCTCCAGAGTCTGTGAATAATCGAGGGTCTCTCAGGAGTGGGGGAGGGGAGTGGGGAGAAGGTCGATGAGGAAGTGTGGGTGTAGGTGGGCATTTAGCTGCTTCACCCCCTGAGGGCAGCCCCTGGGTGTCCACCCTGGCAGCTGCTACTCGGCTGTCTCTCAAGTGTTAGAGCCAAGGTGCCCACAGATGACTTCCGTTTGACCTGTGTTTCCAGACTCCCTTACTGCTAGGGCTCCAGAAGGGGACTCGGAAGACAGCCTCTGCCTCACTTTGCCTTTCACCACTGTGACTCAATCTTACTGACACAACCTAATCCACACCCCAAAACCCCAACCGTAAAGAAGTGGGAAATGTAGTGTTTCACATTCTGGTGTCTGAAGGACAGGAGGCCTCCCAGAAGGAGAGTGGGGTGGAAAATGAGTGAGCCAGCCGACCCCATCCACCACAGGGGCCAACATTTATGAAATCCAGAGATTTCACAGAAAAATCCAGATTTTCAGCTTTTCTTGAAAACTTAGAGGACCTGATAGCCACGGGCCCTCACACTTGCATTCCCAGCCTGCTGACACTGTTTGGCTGCCCCTTTAGGCAGGCATTGTTCTCCTGTTCTCCACCAGCCCTACCTGCTTGGCCCCTGAAGGCAGTGGAATTTGTAACCCCCCCCCCTTAGAGACCGGACCACCACTCTGAAGATTGCTTGGTTTGACCTCTCACCTTACAGATGAAGAAAGTGAGGCCCAGGTGAAGGTATTTTACTCTGAGTCCCCTGGCTCATAGGCGGCAGAGGGGAACCCGGAGCTCACCCCTCCCACCCGCGAATCCCTGGTGCCTCCTGTTTTCACCACGCTGTTTTGCCTTTGACGAGATGTTGCATAGACCCTGGCTCGTGTAGGGAGGCTGAGAGCAGCATCTATGGGATCTACTTTCCCTGTCAAGCTTGGCAGAACAAACATTTGGGATGACCACACCATATCCAACGGGTGGTCCTGAGTTTTCAAACAACGGTTAAATCATGTCCTTCATTTTCTGTTTTAAAAGGCAGGAAAGAGTGTAACATATTCCCGACGAAACGATTAACATTTAATAAAAGTTTTAATGCCATCGGGAAAATTAGGCTCACCAGCATGGCTCATTCCCTGAGGGTTGCAGATCTCCAAGGTCTGACTAAAATTGCTCATATCTGGAGAGCACCTTTAACTTATCCAAAGCATTTTCACGTGTAGCAGTGCACCGTGATCTTGTTTTATTTTTTATTTTAGAGTTTCATGTCATTCTCCTTCAAATGAAATCTTATTTGAAAACACAGTAAGTGAAAGAGATCAAAGCACAGTGTTCTGGGTGAAGCCGGGCTGGGGGACTTTGGATCCTACCTGTGCACTCCCTCTCCTCCCGCCCACAAATACCCACCCCAGAGGCGTTGCCACCCGGCCAGGCCAGGGCTTCTCAACCACTGCTCTCTCTCATCAGTCACAGAATCACCAGGGATGTTGGGTAAAATGCAGATTCCCCAGCCTCTTACTGACCAGCTAATTCAGAATCTCTGAGCCGAGGCCAGGGAATCTGCATTTTAACAAGCCCTACAAGGTGATTTTTTAATGCTCACTGAAGCTTGAGCTAGGTTCTAGGGAACACAGTTTGTAAACTCACTAATTCTCTTTATATTAGTTCCAAGACAGGTCGAGCAGGAATTGTCCTGGTTTTACAATTAACACTAGACTTGCCCAAGTTTGCACCCGAGCCCCATGTTCTTCCATCATCAGCTCATCCTGTGTGTATGGACAGAGCTGGGGTAAACACCTATGGTCCACAGTCTACTGAAGGTGGTAACCCCTCATGATGCCACCAAGTTGTCTCCAGCCTTCCCCCTGTCCTTCTCAGGGAAAGGGTGGTGTGTCACACAATGGATAGGGCATGTCAGTCAGACGGCCCTGGATTTGGCTTCAGACCCTTCTGTGTACCAGTCGTGAGCCTTGATTTTAAGGACTAGAGAGTATAGATGTAAATGACCCTGCGGAGTGAGTAACACCGAGGTCTTGATCAAATGGGAGCTGTTATTACTATTACTCTTAAAGATGGCCTCCTGCCAAAAAGGGACCCATTTAGGCCATCACCCTGCCGCATCTCTCTGAGTCAGAGCCTGGGTAAACAGATTAGGTTGTCCTCAGTAACATAAAGGCTCCGCAGGACACCCGGGGTCCCACGTGGCACCGCTAACCAGCACATTCCGGGTCCGGGAGCATAGATTTTTAGGAGAAAGGGCCATCTCCGTGAAGCAAAGGAGGATTAGTTCTCCTCTGTGGCTTGGACCTCCGCCCTCCCCCGGGAGATCTTTGTTTTGTAGATGGCTCGCAGCATCCCTCGCAACATCTTTGCCGAGGAGTCTCTGCCACCGTTGAAATGGATTCTCCGAGGGAAGGGGCTCTTGGGATTCCCGAGGCTTCTCCGGGGCCCCAGGCGGCAAAGTCAAAGGGGCCCAGGCTTCACGCCGCCTTTCTACTCCCCCTAATCCCCTCTGAGAAGGTGGCCTAGGAGAGCCCCTGCCCCGCGGTCCCTAACAGGATCATAACTGTGAAAGGTGCCGCCTTCTACCTGGGGGCAGCCGTCCAAGTGGGTCGCCAGAGCCTCTTACAGCCACATCCCTGCTCTCTCAGAACCGTTCAGAAACCTTTGCGGTGAATGCATGTCCCTGTTTGGGAGCCTTGCAAGGGAGTAAGTCTGCTTCCCACGAGGTAACGCAGAGGGCAGGTGTCTGCTTCCAAGAAGGCGTCTAAGATAGGGAATCTCAGAGAGTGGGCCACTCCCAGAGTTAAGAGAGATGACCCTGGGCCAGCGGGAACCTGGAAGAACAGCTACCTCCTGGGGAAGGAAGGCCATCTGGCTATGAGTCAGGGAGGACTTGACAGGAAGGAGGCAAGGAATAAAGCAGGACCCTGAGCACCCCCTTGTCCACTGTGAGGGAGTGGGGTCAGAGGCGTCCCTTTAGTAGGAAGCTGACCAGGCACTTCCTCACTCCCTGTCTGGAGGAGTATCACCCATCACCTCTCCATCAACTCTCTGGTCCCCCACCCCACCTGTACCCTCATCAAATCTCCCATACACCCCGTTCTCATAGCACATGCTACCTTCCCTTTCCTTGAGAACTCAGCCCAGCCACTGAGCTCAGCCTCTGGGCTCTGGGGTGACCCCACCCAGAGAGGTGAAGCCCTCTCTTCTCCCTGCTCCTAGCCTGGTATTCTTCCAAGTTATAGCCTATTTACATTGTTTTGGAACTCTTTTTGTGTGTGTCTATTGATCACTCTAGACTGAACTTATAACTGCCTGTTATTTTGTTATTCCCAGTGTCTACCACAGAGCCTGGCACACAGTAGGAGCTTAATAAATATTTGTTGTATTGATTGAATTAATGGATGGAAACAAGCATCTCAGTAAATACTTACTGAGCATCCCTACGCCTGTGCCAAGTGCAGGGAGTGTATTCAGAAGTGAATAGAACCTACATGTCCCTGCTGCCATGAACACCGCCAAGCACAGACAGCACAGAAATAAAAGCATGTGAACCGGGGTAGGTGCTATGAAGGGAAGCAAAGGGAGGTTATGAGAGTCAAGAACAGGGGGTTTAGGAAAACCATCAGGAGGACCTGAAGGACCAGGTGTGGGAGGTGGGAAAAGATGCAGAGGGAGGGGCACGTGAGGGGGCCTGAGAAGGCAAGAGCTGGCCTCCTGGAGGAGCTAAAAGTGGACAGAGGTAGCATGAGCAAGACAAAGAGGGGCGGGCTTCCCTGGTGGCGCAGTGGTTGAGAGTCTGCCTCCCGATGCAGGGGACGGGTTCGTGCCCTGGTCCGGGAAGATCCCACATGCCGTGGAACGGCTGGGTCCGTGAGCCATGGCCTCTGAGCCTGCGCGTCCAGAGCCTGTGCTCCACAACGGGAGAGGCCACAACAGTGAGAGGCCCGCGTACAGAAAAAAAAAAAAAAAAAAGAGAAAGAGGGGCAATGGAAGGGCCAGAAAGAGCCAGATCATCAGGGCCTTTTAGAGGACTTTGCCCAGAACTGTTGTGGTTGACACCTGTTACCCTGGCATAGTTATTAATAGCACCCTCTTTAACCCTCAGAAGTTCCCAGTTTGAATGATAAACTGTAAGGTCACCCTGCCCATAGGCCACATGAAGAGGTTTATATATATCCTGAGCCTCATGGAAAGTTAATGAAGAGTTTTGAGAGGGTAGATGACATAATATTTATCAAATAAATGAATGAATGAGGACTGGAAAAACTTTCATAATGGAAAAAAAAAACCACAAAAAACCCAAGCAAACGGAAGATAAGATAAAACAAAAATCTGAGAAGGAGGAGAGGAAGTTCGTAGCTGGGAGAGGCTAGACCTGAGGAAAGATCCTGGATGTCTTGGCTTGTTGGCTGGTGTGTTGGGGGGATGTGGCCAGATGCTGTCTTGAAATAAAGAACTAAACAAATTCTAGAAAAGGCTAAAATAAGGCATTCTAAAACTGAACAGGAAGTGGGAACAATTGGGCCTCACTTTTTATTTGGCTTTGTGGGTCGAAGCTAGGCTTCAGATCAACCTAATTTTTGGAAATCTGCTCTGGACTAGGTGCCGTGGGAAAGGGAAGCAAGTACAAACCTAAGACCTGATGAAATAAGTATGTAAGTGGAAATAACGTGTATAAACTACTATACAGATTATTATGTAATGTAACATTACACATTATCAATTTGTAAAGGCATATATGATTACATATTATGTCCATAATAATTGTATGTAACATTATACATGTTATATAAATGGAAATAATGATATCAGTGTGTGAGAAAATGAAACAGAAGTAAGAGGTCTAAAGGAGAGATGGGAAAGCCAGCCACCCTGATGCCTGGGGTAGAAAGCGTGTGTGTAGTAGGTTAGAGAGAGGGTGGAGAGGCAGGAGAGCTATTTGATGGGATAAAGGCTGATCTTGAAGGAAGGCTGGGTGGGGAGGAGGGTGGAAAGATTCCAGAGGAGACCTGTGGTGTGATTAAAAGCTCTCAGACTGCAAAATACCATGGTTCCCATTTTACAGATGAGGAAACTTAGGCATTGGCATTGCTGTGCCTGTTCAGCCTTCCTTTCTTTCCCTTTCCTCCACCTGCCCTCCACCCCTGAATAGGATCCTCCAAGGTCTTGAGGGCAAAAGGCAGTGTGGAATTTCAGAATTTTCAAGAAGTGCAAGAGTTTGTGGAGGAGTTCACATATACGGTCAGGGGACGTTGATTTTTGTCATGTAAGTTTGTGTGAACATATTCCACTGTCCTTAAAACCAGCATTCTGACTTGGTGTTTACAAGTTACCCCACCCCTATTTTTTTACAAGCCTGGCAACCAAACCCTAACCAGGTTAAGTGACTTACGAGTTAGTAGCAACTCCAGGATTTGAATTCAAATCAGTCTGACCCCAGAACCTAAACTAGTTATACTGCTTTTTTGCTGAACTCTGGTTAAAATGGTAGTTTATTAGAGGTCCAACTAGTCCCAGTTATTTAGAATGATTATCTTTTCTTCTAAACAAACCAAGGTGCTTTTTGGTGGTGGTGGTGGTGGTCACTCTGTATCATACTTGGAAAATCCAATCTTGAAAACCTGTATCTGTGGAAACTCTTAGCTCTTTGAAATTAGACAGGCCTGGATTCAAATCCTGCCTCACTAGTTCTATGATGTCTGGTAAGCCACTCAACCCCTTTGCTCCTCAGTCTTTGCATCTATAAAATGGGTACAATAATACCCCTTGCTAGATTGTAGGTAGGCTTTGAGATAATGAACGTAGCACACTTGGAATGTATCAGCTTCCCCATAAATAGCAGCCATTGCTATTATCAGCAGGATCTAGATGGTTTTGGCAAAAAGTCACCCTGAATCCCTCCTCCCTTTTTGAAATGGCAAGTCTGCTCCACAGTCTGTTATTGTCACTCTTTGTGAGGCAAGCTGCAGAAGAGATGGCCGCCCACCCCCATCTCCTCTGTTATAGCATTCTCTCTCCTCTGGAACACAACCGGCCGCTTGAGCCAGAGGCAGGCAAGACCATCATCTTCCACGTTTGTCATCAGACTTGATGGATAGTATTCCCAAGTTAATGCCACAAATGCTGTTTGGAAATTACAAGTCGATGCTGCTGGTGGTCCAGCCAAAAAAAGAATTAATTTATAATCATGAATATAAATTTCATAGATAGCATTATTGTCATTCAGGGTTTGAGTTATGGTACATATGGGGAGTGGCTTGTAGAACAGAAAACTATGTCGCTATAACTCAGTGTAATTCCAATGACAATAGTTATATCTATCACTTTGTTATAAATCAGTCGATATCCTGTATTAAGTGAACAGGCCTCACCTCCCCAGCTGCACAGCGGGGATTGGCAGGGAGGCCTCAGGGCTTTGTTTAAGGTATTGCCGGCCATGCTGACTCACGCTGACAGGAAGGCAGAAAAGAGATGCTTCAGAAATTCTTGCATGAACTCCAAATGCTTTGGTCCACTGGGCAATGTGACCAGATCTATAAGCATTTTAAAAAGTGAGCAACGTACCCAAGGGTTTAAAGATATGCCTTTTGCTTGCATTTTGTCTAAAAGGACTCTGTTTTCAGAACTAGGAATTATTTACTAATTGCAGGCAGGATTCTGATTGAAACAGCATCAATCCCAGAAGAGTCAGTGTGCATTTGAAGCCCTCTGTAAATGCCACGAATCAGGCAGTATATCTTTCCTGTTAATCTATGTTGGTTCCCTCCCGAAGGCAATTGACCCTGGGGAAAGGTAAAACAGGGAGAATCTGAGTACCACTGAGCTAGCATATAACTGGCTTTGAAAGTGCACTGCTGGGGAGAAGAATGCTGAAATATCACAGGGAGCAGTAGCTTGAGGAGAAAAGAAGATGGTTTGAAGTCAGTGGAAAGCAATTTTGCCAAGTGCAGAGTTATCTAGTTAACCTATTGTTCAGCATAATGAAAAAGCAGGGCTATTCTAGAGTGTGTTACAGTGTGTAGTTTGTCAATTACCCAGTCAGGGGGCATTGTTCATTCAGCCAGGATTGAGGGCATTACCCATACTATTTTATTACTATCAAGCCTCAGCTTGGCATATTTTTATATAGACTATAGGGTGTTTAATAGCCATGCAAAACTAGGACTTTCTTCATCCTTCTGGGCTTAAGTCCATTGTCACTGGGCTCCATTAGTTTTTGTCCCTGCAATTAGAGTGTTACAATATGCAGTACTTAGACTTATAAATTGATGGGAAGGTAGGGGTTGTAAGAATTGTGGTGGCCCCTCAGTTTAAAAAAAGGTCAGAACAGGTGAACAGGGTATAAGGAAAACAGCTTCGGAGACTATGGTAGCTGCCTGACAAAAATCTAGAAGGCATCTTACAGTCTATGTAGAAAATCTGCATTTACACTGTTCTGTATATACCTTAAAATCTCCTTCATCCACAAGGCATCTCTGCATTTAATGAGAGTGGATTTGAAAAGCCTCTTAGGAAAAGCTGTGTTAAATCATGTTAGCACAAAAGCAACTTAAAATCATCCTTATTTTCAAATGTAATTTTAAAAATTTTATTTTTAATTTAGGAAGTTCTTATTAAGGTTGGTCAATCATCTCGTTTACAATATCACTCCAGAGCATACTTAATGTACAACTGTTGTTAATGACTGGGAGTCCTACAAACTGTTATCAATTTAGAAATGTATATATTCTGAATTCTTCTGTTTTGAAGAACGTAGTATAAATTTCCATAATAAAGCATTGCTCCTCTTGTGCCTGTGGTAGGCTGTTCAGTGGTGTCCAATACTTCTGACTTTGATAAAAATGTACTGAGGGTCAAGATCATCTCCTAATAGTTCACACTTCTATTTAATAACCTGCTTCAGTGTCAAAAGACACCCCCATCCTATTGCAGTTCCAGGAAGAATTACGCAATGTCATCCCGTCTCGGGATGCTCATCCGCCACGTCCATGTTATTCCATATTCGGTCCATTCCAGAGAAAGGCTAAAGGAGACAGAGGGTACAGATCTTGTTAGGTGCAGCCTCTGACACTATCACTATCAATTGTCTTCTGCTGGGGCTGATCATCACCTCAATTATCTAGTGTCCAGCCTACCTGATAGGTTTTTGCAAACTATAACTCTTCTGTCGATGAGCATGGAATAATGACAGCCAGAGGCAAATGGACAGAATACAAAAAAGATAAACCCAGAAGTAAAATACATAAGTCTATCTCTGCATATAGACATATATAGCTAATGGTTTCTTTGCAGGCTTGTTGAGATTATGCTAAAATGTTACGTAAATTAGATAGAGCTGTTGGCTTAAATATTTTTCCCATTTTATCATTTCAGTGGAAATATGCTAAATATTTAAAAATATTGCGATATGCCAAATGAACGTACATATGTAGAATTTTCCTCAAATCACTGCATTTGGAATTTACAGTAAAAACAATTTTAAAGTTAAATAAGGACACTTTAAGGGAAGATATATTTTTCTAAATGATTCCAATCAAAATTCAATTTCAAATTGAAATCATGAATCAAGGAGGAAAGTAAAATACATTGGTAAAGTATGCCAGGGCATCATAGCAGTACATATTTTTAGCCGTACACAGCTCCACACAACATGAGAAAATAGGTTTTAGCACAATATTAATTGAAGTTTTGCCAGTGTGTTGTTCAGGAGGTTAATTTGAAAAGAATACATTAACGATATATTTATAGCATTTAAATAAATTAAAATTACACTTCACACATCAATAACGCAGCTGTTAAATAATATTTTTATTCTATGTAAATCCCATCCATTCATCTCAGTTGTACAATAAATGACCATAATTACGGAGCTTCATTGGGAGGAAGGTCATTGGTAATCCTGTAATTCCTCATTGGTGTAAAGAGAGAAAACAGAACTGTTTGTGATGAATGTATTCAACCTTTTGCATACTTTGGTACTTCGGACCATGCATTAAAATGCTGTCAGAAATTAAGTTCTTCACTTCCACAGCATTTTTAATGTGCTGTGTAGATTTTGTTTTTGCTCTAAAGCCTTCTTGAAGTGCTTCCTTGACTGTTTCTTTTTCCTTTTGGCTTCAGGTGGGGTGTGTGTGTGTGTGTGTGTGTGTGTGTGTGTGTGTGTGTGTGTGTGTGTGTGTGTGTGTGTGTGTGTGTACACACATATATACCAAAGAACATGCCTACCAAATTCAGGCTGTCCTATGTCACATAAATCCAGTTGGGAAGTCTTTCCTGTAGAACTAATTTCCTTAATTTTCAATGCTTCGTTTTACTTCTAAAGGGAAGCATGGTCTTCGTGTTCACCTCAAACTGCAGCATTCTAACCATGGACTCAAATTCTCAACCCCATTTCTAGATGAGCTCTTATCTCTGCAGATCTCTATTTTCAGGTCACCAGGGAAGGCATTTGGTAAATTTTTTTTCCCTTGAAGAATCGTTAGCTATAACTTGGAAGATTTTTAGTTTTAACCTGGCTTTTATTCTCCTTTTTTTTTTTTTTTTTTTTTTTGCGTACGCGGGCCTCTCACCGCTGCGGCCTCTCCAGTTGCATAGGCTCCGGACGCGCAGGCTCAGCGGTCATGGCTCACGGGCCCAGCCGCTCCGCGGCATGTGGGATCCTCCCGGACCGGGGCACGAACCCGTGTCCCCTGCATCGGCAGGTGGACTCTCAACCACTGCACCACCAGGGAAGCCCTCTCCTTTAATATAAGGATGAAACCTGTTTTTCCTGGAGGGACTAAAGGTATGTAGAAGTGAATGTGAATGTTAAAAGCAATGGACCAGTGACAAATAAATTACAGAGAAGGTAACAAATTAAGACATTAACAAAGATAGCTATGGTTTAAATTATCTGTATCCCCTGCTTCCTTCTAACCCTAGAGACTGGGACATTTTCTGTCCTCTCCAGGAGCCGACAAGGCTTGGGTTTTGCATATGGAAATAAGAACAAATGACTGTTAATTCCTAATGAGAAAAATATCAAAGTGAGCAGGATTCCCTGTGTGTGCCATAAGGGCTTGTAATTGAAAGGTCTTCAGCAAAAAGGGTTTCAAGCAGAGGGAATTCCTTTTAATGAAGCTTGGATTTAGTCCCATTATTCTAATAAAGTGTAATCAATTGGTGCTGACAATCCGAAGGTCTAGTTCAACCTCTGATTAGATCTTGGTTGTTTTTAAGGCGATGGGCAGGAGGAAGGGAAACATGGTTAATAGGCTTTTGGGTCAGTGATCCACACTTCCTGAAGTGAGTTGGGAGTTTTGAAGGAGGGCAATTTGGAAACTGTCTTAGCATAAATCTAAAGCAAGTCTCTGGCTGTCCGGGGGGAGCTGGGCCCTCAGCATTCCCCAAGACATGCTTCGAGCTGATTCTACTCTTAATCCAATTTACTCAGCCGAATAAGTCCCACTGCTTCAGCTTGCCAACAAATTAAAATCCAGCTTCATAAAAACACCTTGAATTTGGAAGGTATTGGCTGGCCCACTAGACTTGAAACTTCATTTATTCTGGCTAACTTCTCAATTATCTTCCCAGCAGTGGAGATGTGTAAAAGTGCAAAAATCAATAGGCTTCTATTCCCATTCTATTGGAAAGGGAAAAATTAATGAGATAGGACACTCTCTTAATCAGAAATAAATGTTTTAATTCAGATAATGACATAGTTTTCCCTCGCTGAAGGATGACAAATGCTGGGCTGCGCCCCCGGCAGAAGCAGTTTCAATTTTATTGTAAATATAAAAGGTATTGATTGGTGAGATGTACAAACCCCATTGCTTACAAAAGCCATTCAGGGGGACTGGGAAAACTATTAAGCACTGGGTCAGAAATCAATAAACAACACTGAAATGTAGCAGAGGTCGCCCTAGGCTTTGTGGCATCTTTGAAAGCCGAGTGGCAGGAATAGTGACAGAAATGTCTCTTGTGGAGCAATGTTGGGGATGAAGAGGGTCAGATGTTTAATCTCTTCTGTGGTTTGACAGGTCCCAGGAACAGAACTAATGCAGTCTTTCATGGCTGTCTTTGATTTAAATACATGCTGATTCATCCCCTTGCTGACAAGTGTATTTATTGGCTTGGGGGGAGCCCACATGCATTGGCAGGGAAGAGATAGGGTATATTTTGGAGTCAGAGCCGTTGTGTTTATGCAAATCAGCCACACCTCTCTCTCCTCAGGGAAAAAACAAACACACACCAAAACTTCTTTTAAACACACTGATAGATGGGGATACAGTCTACGAGACTGAACCTCATACTAGAGCAATTACAGGGCAGATGATAGAGCATGAAGTATTTTTTGTAACAGCTGACTATATGTAATATTTCTCCTTTGGGGTTTTTAATCGTAATACTTGCTTTAAATTCAAATGTAGTTTAGGCTTCCTTTTCTGAAGTCTTTTATCATGGGTTAATATATTCAACAGTCTCCAGAACACCCTCCTTTCACACCCGTTAGTTGGGGGCAAAGAGGTTATAATTTATCATTATCTTCTTCCCTGCCCACAGCTCCCACACCCTCCCCTAACACAAAAGTAGCTTTAAAGCTAGAAGATTAACCCAGATTAGAGATCATCCTCGCGTTTTGAATGCAATTGACTTGAATCTTTAAATAACATCAAGGTAGTCATTGAACTAAAACACACATTTTATTGCTGAAAATTCTAGCCAAGAAATACCCAGAGTGGAGAAAAATTATATAAGGGAAGAGATTCCACGCATGTAGGTGGAATCCAATTTTTCTAATAAGACATTGATTTGAAAGGTTTAAAGCTGAGTATTGAAACTTTTAACAACATCATTTCAGAAGCAGAGACAAAGCCTTGCCTCCCCCAAAATGCCCAAGCAGTGCCTTCTGTTACTGGAGACTCTGCTCCCCTCTTGACACGGGTATGATTATGAGATTGGTGAGGGTCAGGCTGCCCATCAGTAGGTGAAGTGTTCAGCTGCTGAGGATTTGAGTTTCATCTCACCTCAGATATTATGTCAGTTTCATGTCATTTTCATCCGGGAGAATGATTTGAGAGCGCTCCTTGTCCCGTGTTATTGCGGTCACTTGACCTCAGATGTAACTTCTGTCGAATACCATCATTTTAACAAAGTTGAGGAGTTGCACATCCCTAGCCAGAGCTGACCTTTCCAGCCTGCCGCTCCCCAATTGGTTCTGATGGCAGATTTTACTGCCCCTCCATTCCCAACAAATGAGTGTTAAGGCCTCAATGAATTGGTTAACATTGAAAGTTATAGTTTTCCATTGCCATGAGCATTTTTAAAATTGGATACCCTCCTCCCCTCTTTGTATTTGGCCTGTGGTACTGGTATTTTTCTTTTTGCATTTGGATGCTCAAACATAGAAAACTACTTTCTGCTTAAAAACAATATTCTGCCCCCCTCCCCTACAATGGCAACTCTACATTTGTCACCTAAAACAGAGATGACACACCTTGAGCTCTTGTCTGGATGCAGATTCCCTATTCCCTCAGTTCCTTGCCTTCCTGTGCCTTGTCTCATGTCCTTTTAGCATTTTTAACTTATCCTTAAATGTATCTTCTAAATATTCTTCTAGCTATATCTTCTAAAGGAATATCTTCTTCTTTACAAGAAGAAGAAAAAAAATTGGGTCACCATGATTTTTAAAACCTCTCAAATTAGAACACATGTCCTCATTTCTGGGTCCCTGGGCCAGCCTTAATGAACTCACAGACTCACTGTAAAATGGAATTATTCCATAGCGTGTAGCCCTATTTGATAGAAGTTGCTGGCCTGAGAGAGTTTAGGGAACTTATCCCAGTTTAAACAGCATGTATGAAAAACAGAAAGGGGACCAGAACCTTTGCTTTCCAAGTTACTTCCCCTTTGCTGACTGTTATGGCCACACCGACACCAGTGCCATCTGTGCCTGAAGCTGAAGGGCTTTCTCACTCTCACCACACTGGGTTAGCATATTAGGAGCACCTGGCCCGGTGCCTGGCATCTAGAACAGGGTCGGCAAACTTTGTCTGTGAAGGACCAGATAGTAGATATTTTAGGCTTTGTGGACTACGTATGTTCTCTGTCATGCATTATTCTGTGTGTGTGTGTGTCTGTGTGTGTGTGTGTACAACCCTTTAAATATGTTAAACCCATTCTTAGCTTCCAGGCTGTACAAAAACAGGCTGCAGACTGATTTGGCCCGTGGACCATAGTTTTCTGACTGATTCCTGAACTAGAAGATGCCTAATATATGTTAGTTGATTCTAAGATGAATGTGGGAGGGTAACTGTCCACTTCAGAATCAAATAAGATGGTATCAGTGAAACTGCTTGACTATACCATAAGTGCTTGATAAATGTTAGCAGGTATTGCCTCCTGGGAGTTTAACCTAATTGTGGAGTGAAAGCATGGGCCAATGAACCACTGGTTCCATATTTGAAATATATACTACCTGGACAACAGTGTTGCCTAAATCATAATTTCTTGTTTTCTCAATGTGAACCACATGGAATTCTATTAGACAATTTTTGACATACAGAAGTAGCAGATTCTATGTTTCAACCTAATATCATGGTCTTCCCAGCCCACCCAAACAGGTTTATATGTGAATCTCAGGTTAAGAATCTCTGCTTTGAATCAGGGAATATTATTGATAGTTTTCTCACCCTGAGAAGTGGCATGAAGAAGCCAAGTACATTTCCCTACGTCATGGGGTTAGCTAATATTGGGACTGAGGGCCTTGTCACTTATTCACCTTCTGCATCACAAAGGTAGAGTCTGGTGGTGCCCCAGGGCCACTCCTGCATCCTCCCAGCCCCACCCCTTGCTGACTTCCCAGCTCCAGCATCGATATCTTGTTGTTGGTATGTATCTACAGTGAACTTGGATGCTGAGCTATAGAGGCAGGAGCCTGGGAATGGAAATGGAGTTTTGTTTTTTGTTTTTTGTTTTTTGAGGTACGTGGGCCTCTCACTGTTGTGGCCTTTCCCGCTGCGGAGCACAGGCTCCGGACGCGCAGGCCCAGCGGCCATGGCTCACGGACCCAGCCGCTCCGCGGCATGTGGGATCTTCCCGGACCGGGGCACGAACCCGCGTCCCCTGCATCGGCAGGCGGACTCTCAACCACTGCGCCACCAGGGAAGCCCTGGAAATGAAGTTTTTGATGTGTGGAAATTGGGGCAGAGTCTGAGCACAGGGTCTTTGCACATAGCAGCCCTATAGTCAGTTTAATGATTTGACTTCCTGATCTCCATAACATGCAGGAGGCCTCAGGCTGGTCCCAACAGCTGATTGAGCCTGTTCTCACTCCCAGACTGTGCCAATGGGATAGGTGTCCCAATCTCTAAGGTTTAAAGTATCATTCCTCT
Source organism: Pseudorca crassidens (assembly GCF_039906515.1). Lineage (NCBI taxonomy): Eukaryota > Metazoa > Chordata > Mammalia > Artiodactyla > Delphinidae > Pseudorca > Pseudorca crassidens. The sequence goes on from NC_090297.1 coordinate 53,543,084, forward strand.
AAGACTTTGGGAAGGTTTTCCAGAGTCTACCATTTGGGAAAACTCAAAAATTCTTTCAAGAGCCATCTTTCAATGAATGTTTATTAGGCACCTCCTAGGTGTCTAATCCATATTAGTGTTTCACCAGAGTTAGAGATACAGAAAACAAGCAGGTGGTTGCCAGGGACGTGGGGGGAGGAGAAAAATAGGTGGGAGAGTTTAATAGGTACAAACTTCCAGTTACAAAATAAATGAGTCATGGGCAAGAAATGTACAATGTGGGGAATATAGTCAATAACTATGTAATGTCTTTGCATAGTGATGGATAGTAACTAGACTTATCGTGGTGATCATTTTGTGATGCATAAGAAATACGGAATCAGGGGACTTCCCTGGTGGCTCAGTGGATAAGACTCTGCGCTCCCAATGCAGGGGGCCTGGGTTCTATTCCTGGTCAGGGAACTAGATCCCACAGGCATGCCACAACGAAGGAGCCTGCCTGCCTCAACTAAGACATGGAGTAACCAAATAAACAAAGAAAGAAAGAAATATGGAATCACTCTGCTGTGCACCAGGAACTAACATAGTATTGTAGGTCAATTATACTTCAAACAAACTCATAGAAAAAGAGATTTGATTTGTGGTTACCAGAGGTGAGGGGTGTGAGGGAGCCGCACACAGGTGAGGTGGGCCTGTGCCTGGGTGTTTGGGGAGCAGCAAGGAGACTGGAGTGTCTGGAGCACAGTGAGTGAGGGGTTCCTTGGAGGGGTCTCAGAGGTCTGATCGTGCAGAGTCTCACAGGTGATTTTCTCTGAAGGTGTTTCCTTCGATTACTGCTGGGTCATCAGTTCCTAGCTGGGCTCTTTGGCACTTAGATTCTCAATAATTGTGTAAAGACAAAGCATGCTGGGGCCATTATAATGGCTGTGGAAAGGTGTGAATAACTTCGACTTGATAGTAGGAGGTGCTCCATGAGATAGCATTTATAATCTTTATGTTTTCTATCTTGATGAAAAATTGTAGAAATAGGATAAGTAGACCCAGGATTTTCCTTTCACAGTTTGCATAGTGAATCCCGTTTTCTTCTGACAGCTGTCGCCCTTTTCATAATTAAACTGTTTCCTCTTTGGGTTTGGGGGCTTCTTCTTTTGCATCTAATGATCTGCTGTATTTTGGGTGGGCACCCTAACTGTTACAGTTCTAGACTGGGTTCAGGGCCAGCCTCCTCTGTGATGTCTGAGCTCACTCCTCCCCCGCTCAGGTGAGTTTGCATTATAATCTGCACCACACAACCTGGCACTCAGTTGACAGCTGCCAGACCTTTCTCTGGTGGTTTCATGGGTCTCTCTGTCCCCTCTCCTCAGTGAAGCTGTGAGCTCTCTGGGGGCAGGGACAATGCCTTGGGCTTTTTCTTGCACATTCCAGGAACAAACTGATGTGGCTTTCTGTAAGTACTGCCAATTGATTTGATAAAGAGATTGAGAGAGTGTCTGTGTATGTATGAGAGAGTGTGTGTGCTGCGGAAGGACAGTTGAGAATAGTCCCCTCTGGAACCAATAAAATAGAATAAACTGTCAAATTACCTTCCACTTCCTCAGAAGTCACTGTGTCCCAAGTGTCTGACCCACCTTGCTGTGTAGAGAGCCCTGCCTGAGATGGCATTTGCTCCTTCGCGGAGGCAGTGTGGTGGGATAGAAAGTGCGCGGCTTTGGATTCAGAAACTTGGACTCGAATTCCAGCTCCCTGACCATCTAGCTGTTCTATCTCGAGCAAATTACTTAACTTCCCTGAGCCTCTGTTTCTTCATCTGTAAAATGGGCATGGTACTCACCTCTAAGGGCCACTGCAAAAATGGAAAGACAATGTATATGTGTCAGTGCCTGGGATATTGTAGGTACTTAACAAATCATAGGATTGCTATCAGCACAATGAGAAACAGAGACCATACCATTGGACATTATTTTTGCTCCTTCACAATTTATCTTCCTGAGAAGATAACTTAGGAATTAGTGTTAGCCATCTAGAAATTTCTTTAAGTAGATTTCTGGAAGCCAGTTGGGAAGGGTGGGATGAAGAATTTGAAGCAGAAGGATTGGTCTGGGTAAAGTGCAATTTAAGGAAATTCGGTAGATTAGGATTACTACTAGCATTTGATCAACGTCAGGGGCAAGGCTGGAGGAGGGGGCAGTGACTCCATGCTGAAGGGCCTCCAGGTCCCTGCTAAGAAGAGATTCTAACCAGCAGGCAATGGGGACAGAAGGATTCTGAGAACCCATATATGATATGGACTGTTATTAAAATGGGGGAGGACTTGTACAAAAGCAACAACATACTTTTAGTATTCCTGTTTTTTGATATAAAGTTATGTTTTAAATTTCATGGAATCATAAAAAAGAATGCTAGAGAGGGAAACTAACTACTACGGAAACTAACACCAGTAGTTTCTGATGAGGAAACTGAGGCCCAAGAAATTCACCTTGCCCAAGGTAAATTCACAGCCCAAGGACACGACAGAAAGCTTTATAGTTGCTCTTTATTATGTACTTGTTCTGTTTCAGACATTGTGCTGGGCCCTGCATCTACACAACCCTTCACACTTACAACAATCTGCACAAAAGAGATCACATCACTCATTATATAGATGAGGAAACCCAGGTGCAGAAACCGCAAGAGCACACAGCTATTTAAGTGGTGATTCAAATTCACTTTTACCTGGATCCAAAGTCTGAGCTCTTCTCAGCGTCCCACATGGCAACAGAGCTGAGAAGAGGACCTAGAGCCAGGGCGCCTTCCTCCCAGCCACCTTCGGCACCTGTCAAGCTTCTCTCAAGTCCATGCCTAATTTAAGCCAGGCCAGCACTGAATTGGTTACCTCATGTTGATCCACAAAGAATTGTTTTTCTAGTTTTCACCTTTTGAGGGGATGTAGATGTTGCAAGTTTCTACTAACGAATAGTTCTGTGCAGAATGCATTGTTTGTGCAGAGATTTTATTGGCATATTTTTTATTTCATCACAGAGTGTCCTCATGATGAGGAAGCCTGGGAGAAATTGCTGCCTGGTCCCAGGTCAGAATTAACTGAGTTTTACTAAGTGTTTGACCTGTGAGCATGTTGTCTCATGGATGCTGTAAACTGTACGGCCGATCAGGGTTCCCTTTTGTGTTGGCTGTTTGAACACTCAGATTCAAATGCAAACCCCATGCAGAGTGAGGATGCAGGGCTTACAGTCTGCATTGCTGTGTTATATAGTCTCTTTCCTGGCTCGGTTTCAGGTTCCAATCCTACTTCTTTTTTCTCATCTATTTATGATTTATTTTTCCCTGACCTAATTTATGTAATCCAAGAAGAAACCTTGACTTGTTTTCACAATGAGATGATGTAAAAATGACTAAATAAACAGAAATTTTAACTCCATGTTGAATCTCCAAACCTTCTCGTAAAACCTGGTAGCAGACTTTACCTGCATGATATTCCTCCCAGTCCTGGCATAAGGAGGAAGAAGCTTAGAATTTATAAACTCCTTACACAGAGCAATCACCCTGGGAACACTGTAGGACCCAGGTGGGGACATGCAGGAGATGGAACGGTTCCCTGCTGTCCCGTCCAAATGAACTAGGATGCTGGATCATCCTACCTAATTAAGGAGTACTTGAAAGCAAGGCCTTTTTCTTGATTTACAAACCCTCCTCATCATCATTTATAGTGCAATGATATGTGAAGACCGGGAGAAGAGACACTTAAGGGAAGATGGGTATTTCCTTAGATGACATTGGTCGGGGCAAGTGTCACCTTCACATAAGCACCTCCACTCAGATGGCTTAAGAGTTTGGCAGCAGCAGACGGAACACGCTGTACTTATTGACAAGGCACTGAGCTATTATCCATATTGATACAGGAATTCAAGGATGGGACATAGGTCAGGTGAGCCCACAACATCAACACTTGCTCAAAGACGGTCCTGCTGGTGGTTTCCATGCATAGGAGACTAGGGAAATGCAATTTCATTCATCCATTCATTTATGTATTCATTCATCCACTCGTTCATTCACTTGATAAACTCTGCTAATTGAGTTCTTTGCTGGACTCTGAAGATATAGGAATGAGCAAAATAGACATGGTCGCTGCTCTCATGCAAGCTGTTTTGGGTAGATACAAGGAGGTGGCTATCTGAAAGAAAAAAATTCCAGAACCATAAAATAGGAAAATATTGTCTTGGTTTTTAAAAAGAGGAAAGGTAAAAATTTTGAAATCCAGTTGAGCTATCTTCCATTGGCTTAAAGATTTTTTTTTTTTTTTTTTTGAGAGAGAGAGAGAGAGACTTTGTCCATAGGGTAGACAAGTCATCAGTGGCATCTTAGTGAGAAAGGAACAAATTTTCCCACATAGGTCTCATGCTACCTGGCTGAGTGGGATAAAAAAGAAGAGGGTCAGCCTTCTCCTCGCTCTTAATGCCACTTCCAGATCATCGAAATGTCATTCTCTCATCAATATTTAAAGTCTTGGTAGTCAGTATCTACCACCCATGGCAGCACACCTCCAGAATTCACTGACTTTATAGAAATACCTGCCACTGGACACCTAGTTTCAACCCATCCCTTCCATCCTCCTCGACGAAGCCAGTCCCAAAGATCAACTGTCACAACTATTAATATCATTATTCCCAAACCAACTTGACCTATTTGATCCCCCTCTACACCGTATATCAGCACATGTGCCATATATGGGCAAAACCATACCCAGAGACACTGACGCACCTCTGCTCTCCTTCAAGTGGGCTCCTATTTCTGATCACAACCTCCTTACCTGTTGGGGTGGGTTGAATGGTGGCCCCCCAAAAGATGTGTCCACTCAAAAGTGTGAATGCAAGTTTATTTAGGTAGAGTCTTTGCAGATGCAATTAATTTAAGGATCTTGAGATGCGATCATCCTGGATTAACGGGGTGTACCCTAAATCAAATGACAAGTATCCTTAATAAGAGAAAGGTGGAGGGAGATTTCGGACACACAGAGGACAAGGCCATGTGAAGGCAGGTAGAGTCTGGAGTTATGCAGCCACAAGCCAAGGAATGCCTGGAGCCACCAGAAGGTAGAAGAGGGAAGCGTTCACCCCTAGGGCCTTTGGAAGGAGCACGTCTCTGCCAGTACCTTGATTTCAGACTTCTGGCCTCCAGGACTGTGAGAGGATAAATTTATATTTGTTTTAAGCCACCAGATTTGTAGTAATTTGTTAAGGCAGCCCCAGGAAAGGAGCACTCCTGTCATTTCCCCCACTTCTCCTAAACCTCACTTAAACCAGAGTCTTCCAACCTCCTTCCTTACCCATTTCAGTCTGTTGGCTTTGCTCCCATCCCCACCCAGCCCTCGCCATCCAGCCTAGACACCTAACCTTGCCCACACTTCAGATTCTCATTCCTGCTCAGACAGGTGTCAACCCCAAACCCAGGTCACCAGCCCTCCTTGTCTCTCTCTGTTCTTGCCATCCTGCTGGAGTGCCAAAGAACCATGGAGATTTGACACCTCAAAGTTCATATTGTCAAAATTCAACTTGTTTTCCAGGATTAAGAACTCTTCTCCTTCATCTGTTCCAGTCAGAAGCTCTCGGATTTAATCTTATATGAGAAGACTTAGCCTACCTGGTGCAAGTTCTAGAACATTCCCCGAACCCCACATCAAAATAGCTCTCATGTTTTGCTTTATTCTCAGCAGAGTTTTCTCTCAGTTGAAAAGAACCATTTGCTTGACGCTGATGGCCCATTTACTCACTATTTTGTGTGTCTCCTTCCTTTCCTATAGAATTTCTCAGGTGAGCAATTTATGCCAACTAACTCTATTTTTATCTTTACCCATAGCTTCCAAAACCCTCTACAATCTGGCTTTTTTCTTTCCTGATAGCTCTCTCTGATTTGTAGCTGAAGAAAATTTACATTTTTTTAATCCTGGTTAAAAAAAAAACTTTTCAGGTAATACTGTTGCTTTTTTTTTTTTTTTTTTTTGCGGTATGCGGGCCTCTCACTGCTGTGGCCTCTCCCGTTGCGGAGCACAGGCTCCGGACGCGCAGGCTCAGTGGCCATGGCTCACGGGCCTAGCCGCTCTGCGGCACGTGGGATCCTCCCGGACCGTGGCACGAACCCGTGTCCCCTGCATCGGGAGGCGGACTCTCAACCACTGCGCCACCAGGGAAGCCCCTGTTGCTCTTCTTGACTCTCCGTCAGTGACTTAAGGGATATTGCACTCTTCTGAATCGCCTTTCTTCTCTCCTACCTCTCTGACTATTCCCTTATTTGTTGGCTCCTCCTTCTTCTCATGTTTCCAAGGTTGTATCATCACCCTTCTCCTTGTCTATCTTAATACAATTCCTCAGAAAGCCACATTTTATGATTGCAATGATTACATCATTACTTTTCATTCCTAAATGTCAATCCTGTTCTTACCTCACACCCAGCCCTGGTCCATGTCATTGTCACCTGGATATTTTTTAAATGAATGTCTCACCTCTAAACCAAACCAACTTCTCCATCTAATTTCCTCATCTCAGACAAGTTCCATCACCCAGACTTTTCTCCGTCTTCTCCTTCGCCCTTGAGTTTACTCAGGTACTAAGTCCTGCCAGCATTTCCAATACAGTCTTGCTCATGTAATGTCCCTCTTTCTCTTTTTTTTAATTGAGGTATAACTGACATACAACATTATATTGGTTTCAGGTGTACAAAATAATGATTCAATATTTGTATATATTGCAAAGTGATAACCCCAATTAGTCTAGTTAACATCTGTCACCATACATAGTCACAGAATTATTTTTTCTTGTGTCGAGAACTTTTAAGATCTCATCAACTTACAAGTATGCAATACAGTATTATTAACTATAGTCATCATGCTGTACATTACATCTCCATGATTTTTTTTCCCATGACCTTTTTTTTTTTTGCGGTACGCGGGCCTCACTGTTGTGGCCTCTCCCGTTGCGGAGCACAGGCTCCGGATGCGCAGGCTCACAGGCCATGGCTCACGGGCCCAGCTGCTCTGCAGCATGCGGGATCTTCCTGGACCGGGGCCCCTGCATTGGCAGGCGGACTCTCAACCACTGTGCCACCAGGGAAGCCCTCCATGACTTATTTATTTTATAAGTGGAAGTTTATACTCGTTGACTTCCTTTACCCATTTTGCCCATCCCCCACCCCCCATCTTTGGCAACCACCAGTCTGTTCTCTGTATCTATGAGCTTGTTTTGTTTTTCTTTAAAGCTTTTACATATAAGTGAGATACAGTATTTGTCTTTCTCTGTCTGACTTATTTCACTTAGCAGAATCCCCTCTAGGTCCATCCATGTTGTCACAAATGGCAAGATTTCATTATTTTTTATGGCTGAATAATATTCCATTGTGTGTGTGTTTTGTGTGTATAGCACATTTTCTTTATCCATTTTTTGATATTGAGTTGTATTAGTTCTTTATATATTTTGGATATCAACCCTTATCAGATATATCATTTGAAAGTATCTTCTCCTATTCATTAGGTTGCCTTTTCATTTTGTTGATGGTTTCCTTCACTGTGCAAAAGCTTTTTAGTTTGATATAGTCTCACCTGTTTATTTTGCTTTTCTTGCCTTTGCTTCTGGTGTCAAATCCAAAAAAATATCTCCAAGACTTATGCTATGTCAAGGAACTTATTGCCTATGTTTTCTTCTAGGGGTTTTATGGTTTCAAGTTTTCCATTCAAATCATTCATCCATTTTGAGTTAATTTTTGTGTATGGTATAAGTTAGTGGTCCAGTTTCATTCTGTTGTATGTGGCTTTCCAGTTTTCCCAACACCATTTATTGGAGAGATTGTTCTTTCCCCATTTTATATTCTTGGCTCCTTTGTCATAATTGGCCATATATGCATGGGTTTATTTCTGGGCTCTCTATTCTGTCCCATTAATCTATGTGTCTGTTTTTATGCCAGTACCATACTATTTTGATTACTATAGCTTTGTAATATAATTTGAAATCAGGGATCATATGACTCCAGCTTTGTTCTTATTTCTCAAGATTCTTTGACTATTAGGGGCCTTTTGTAATTCTATACAAATTTTAGGATTACTTGTTCTATTTCTGTGGAAAATGCCACTGAAAATTTAATAAGGATTGCATTGAATCTACAGATTTCTTTGGGTAGTATGGATTTTAACAATATTAATTCTTCCAATCCATGAGCACAGAATCTTTCCATTTATTTGTGTCTTTTTCAGCTTCTTTCATCAATGTCATTGTTTTCAGTGTACAGGTCTTTCATTTCCTTGGTTAAATTTAGCCTAGTTATTTTATTTTTTTAATGCAATTTTACATGGGATTGTTTTCTTAATTTCTCTGGTAGTTTGTTATTAGTATATAGAAATGCAATAGATTTCTGTATATTGATTTTGTATACTGTACTGCAACTTTACTGAATTCATTTATTAGTTCCAACAGTTTTTTGATGGAGTCTTTGGTATCATGTCATCTGCAAATAGTGACAGTTTTACTTCTTCCATTCCAATTGGAATGCCTTTTATTTCTTTTTCTTGGCTAATTGCTCTGGCTAGGACTTCCAATACTATGTTGAATAAAAGTGGCAAAAGTGGGCATCTTTGTCTTGTACCTGATCTTAGAGGAAAAGATTTCAGCTTTTCACTGTTGAGTATGATGTTTTCTGTGGGCTTGGCATATATGTCCTTTGTTATATTGAGGTATGTTCCCTCTATGCTAACTTTGTTGAGAATTTTTATCATAAATAGATGTTGGATTATGTCAAATGCTTTTTCTACATCTATTGAGATGATCCTATGATTCTAATCCTTCATTTTGTGAATGTGGTGTATCATGTTGATTAATTTGCAGATGTTGTATTATCCTTGCATCCCTGGAATAAATCTCACTTGATCATGGTGTATAATCCTTTTAATTGTTGAATTCAGTTTGCTGAGAACTTTTGCCTCTATGTTCTTCAGGGATATTGGCCTGTAATTTTCTTTTTTGTGGCATCTGTGTCTGGTTTTGGTATCAGGGTGATGCTGGCCTTGCAAAATATGTTTGGAAGAGTGTCCCCTTCCTATATTTTTGGGAAGAGTTTGAGAAGGATTGTTATTATCAATAATTCTTTTTTAAATGTTTGGTAGAATTCACTAGTGAAGCTACCTGTCCTTGATTTTTTTTGTAGGGAATTTAAAAATTACTGACTCAATCACCTTACTAGTAATCAATCTGTTCAGATTTTCTATTTCTTCTTGATTCAGTCTTGGAAGGTTGTATGTTTCTAGGAATTTATCCATTTCTTCTAGGTTGTCCCATTTGTTGGCATAGAATTATTTGTTGTACTCTCATGATGCTTTGTATTTCTGTGGTAACAATTGTAATGTCTCCTCTTTCATTTCTGCTTGTATTTATTTGAACTTCCTCTTTTTTTTTGCTTGCTGACTCTATCTAGAGGTTTGTCAATTGTGTTTATCTTTTCAAAGAACCAGCTCTTTGTTTCATTGATCTTTTCTAGTTTCTATTTTATTTATTTCTGCTCTAACCTTTGTTATTTCCTTTCTTCTGCTAATTTTGGGCTTCATTTTTTTAGTTCCTTGAGGTGTAGAGTTAGGTTGTTTATTTGAGATTTTTCTTGTTTCTTGAGGTAGGCATTTATCACTATGCACTTCTCTCCTAGAACTGCTTTTGCTACATCCCATAAGTTTTGGTATGTTGTATTTCCATTTTCATTTGTCTCAAGGTATTTTTTGATTTCACTTTTGATTTCTTCATTGACCCATTGGTTGTTCAGGAGCATGTTGTTTTGTCTCCATATACTTGTGAATTTTCCAGTTTTCTTCCTGTAATTGATTTCTAGTTTGATACCATTGTAGTCTGAAAAGATGTTTGATATGATTTCAATCTTTTTAAATTTGTTAAGACTTACTTTTTGGCCTAACATATGATCTATCATGGAGAATCTTCCATGTATACTTGAGAAGAATGTATATTCTGTTGCTTTTGGATGGAATGTTTCATATATAACTGTTAAGTCCATGTGATGTAATGTGTCATTTAAAGCCAATGTTTCCTTATTGAGTTTTTGTCTAGATGATCTGTCCATTGATGTAAACTGGGTTATTAAATCCCCTATTATTACTGTATTGCTGTCTATTTTGCCCTTTAGGTCTGTTAATATTTGCTTTATATATTTAGGTGCTCCTATGTTGGGTGCACAAATATTTACAAATGTTTTACCTTTTTGTTGGGTTGACCCCTTTATTAATACGAAATGACCTTTTTCTCTCTTATTACAGTCATTGTTTTAAAATCTGTTTTGTCTAAGTATAGCTACCCCAGTTTTCTTTTGCTTCCATTTACATGGAATATCTTTTCCCATCCCTTCACTTTCAGTTCATGTATATCCTTACATCTGAGTTTCTAGTAGGCAGCGTGTAGGTGGCTCTTGGTTTTTTTTTCACTCATCTATCCGCTCTACATCTTTTGATTGATGAATTTAGTCCCTTTACATTTAAAGTTATTATTTATAAGTATTTACTTATTGCCATTTTGTTAATTGTTTTCTGGTTATTTTGTAGTCCCTCTGTTTCTTTCTTCTTCCCTTGCTCTGTCTCTTTGTGTTTTGATGACTTTCTTTAGTAGGCTTAGATTCCTTTCTTATTATCTTTTGTGTATCTATGATAGGCTTTTACTTAGTGGTTAACATGGAGCTTATATATAACAACTTATATTTATATCAGTCTATTTTAAGTTAATAACAACTTAAGTTTGAATGCACTCTAAAGCTCTAATTTATATTCTCCCTCTCTCTTGTTTTATATTTTCGATGTCACATTTTAAGTCTTTTTATCTTGTGTATCCCTTAGCTAATTTATTGTAGTTACATTTTTTTTTTACTACTTTTGTCTTTTAACCTTCATACTAGCTTTATAAGTAATTAATCCACTATTTTTACTATATATTTACTTTTACCAGTGAGATTTATACTTTCATACACTTTCTTGTTACTATTTAGCACACTTTCTCTTCAGCTTGAATAAGTCTCTTTAACATTTCTTGTAAGGCTTGTTTAGTGATGATGAACTCCTTTAGCTTTTGCTTGTCTGGAAAACTTGTTATCTCTTCTCAATTTTGAACAATAACTTTGCTGGATGCAGTATTCTTGGTTGGAATTTTTTTTTGTTTCAACACTTTGATTATATAGTGTTACTCCCTTCTGGCCTGAAAGTGTGCTGAAAAATCTGCTGGTAGTCTTATGTACATAACAAGTTACTTTTCTCTTGCTGCTTTTGAGATTCTCTTCTTGCCTTTAACTTTGGACATTTTAATTGTAATGTGTCTTGGTGTGGGTCTCTTTGGGTTCATCTAATTTACCTCTCTGGGCTTTCTGAATCTGATTGTTTCTGTCTCCAGGTTAGAGAATTTTTCAGTCATTATTTCTTCAAATAAGTTTTCTTCCCCTTTCTCTTTCTCTTCCCCTTCTGGTACTCTGATAATGCAAATGTTAGACACCTTGATGTTGTCCCATAAGTCCTGTAATCTAGCTTCACTTTTTTTCATTGTTCTGCTGCTCTGATTGGGTGAATTACTCTACCCTGTCTTTGAGTTCACTGATACTTTTATCTTCTTCATCTAGCCTGCAGTTGAATCACTTTAGTGTATTTTTCAGTCCAGTTATAGTATTCTTTGATTCTGTGATTTCTGTGTGGAACTTTTTACATTTTTTTCCTCTTTGTTTCCTCTTCCTGCTTTACATTTTTTCCTCATTTGTTTCCTCACTGAGTTTGGTGAGCATCTTTATGACCATTACTTTGAATTCTTTATCAAGTAAATTACTTACCTCCATTTCATTAATGCTTGTTTTTCCCCCTGATATTTTATCTTACTCTTTCATTTGGAACATATGCCTCTGTTTGTTTATTTTTCTTGACTCTGCTTTGGTTTCTTGTGCATTAGATGAAACAGCCACTTCTCCCAGTGTAGAAGGATTGGTTTTGTGTAGGAGATGAATCTTATTTATTGTTCAATTCTGCCCTAGCTCTTGGACAATCTTTGTGATTGTCCAAGCAGCCCTTTATATTTTTAATAGCTTCCAGTAGTTGAAGGTGTACCAAGACCAGTGTCCCAAAGTGGGGGATCTCAGTCAGCACCTAGATTCAGGCTGATTAGAAGCCAGACCCTCAGGCAGCAGTTGTAGAGAATGCAATTATATATAGTTCTGTGGGACTGCAAGCATAAGCCCCTCTGGCTCCCAGCCAAGGGATCTATAGGTGTCTTCTGGGCAGCAGTTGCAAAAATCAGGGCTCCAGATGAGTGTACAAACTCTTTTCTGGGAGATATCAGTGAGCTGTAGCAAGGCAGAGGGAGAGCGCAAAGATGGTATCATCTGGCCTATGTACCCTGAGAGCATCTCCATAGCCTCTAGGTGTGTGCCAAACCCGAAGCCTGCTTCTAAGGTCAAATCTCCAGGACTAGCAAGTAGATCTCTTTCACAGAAAAGCTGGGGGCGTGTTTCAGTCATCTGTCTGTGCAGTGTTCTGAGGGTGGTAATCTACCAAGCACTGTCTCTCTCATTGTTGCAGTTTCATGGGACCCAGCAATGCAGTGCAAGCCCCCTTGGCTATGAGGACCAGGAAATCAAGAGATATCCTCTGGGCAGAAGCTGCAAAAACCAGGACATGAGATGTAAAAACTGGGGCACCAGACACAAATAAGCGCTCTCCACTGAGAAAAGCTGGCACTCTGAAGTGCAGCAAAGGGGGAGCATGAAGACAGTGCCTACCTTCCTAGGTCTCAGGAAAGGTTTACAGTCAACCCTTAGATTTGTGTTTAATTGGAAGCCTGCCCCTCAAGCCTCAACAATGGTGATGAGCTAGTAGACGTCTTTCCAGAAAGATTGAGCTCCTGGGTCTATTGCTTCTTGCTGTACCCTGGGGGCAGTACTGGTTTAAGAACACTTTCTCCATTAGTTACAGTCCAATGGGACCTGTGATCATAAGCCCTGCTGACCACCAGAGCCAGGAAGTATAGAGGGTCCCCAGGCAGCTGCCACAAAAATCAGGGCACAAGAGAAGGACATAAGCTCCTATCTGTAAGAAACGGGGGAGCTGGAGTGAGGCAGAGGGAGAGCACAAAAACTGTATTCACCTGCACCAGCCTCCATTCCCTGAGAGCCCCTCCATAGGCTCCTACAAGTGGTCCTCAGGCCAAAGCTCCTGGATAAGCAAATCGGCCTCTTTCTCAGAAAAACGAGGGGTGTGTTTCAGTCTGCTATCTGTGCAGTGCTCTGGGAGTGGTAGTCTGCCAAGAACTGTCTCTCCAATTGTTACGGTTCCATGGGACCCAGGAACACAAGCCTCCCTGGACTCCAGAGCCACACAATCAAAGAGCATTCCCTGGGTGGCAGCTGGAAAAACCAGATGTAAAAACCAGGGCACCAGACGTATAGAAGCTCCCCTCCTAGAGATATTGGCACTCTGGAGGATGACAGAGTGTGAAGATGGCATCTAGTGGCTGGAGCAAGGCAGAGAGGAGCACAAAGACGGCACTTAGCGAAAAAGGGGGGAATAAGAGGAAAAGGAAAACAAAAGAAAAAAAGAAGAAAAGGAGCAAGGCAGAGGGATCCTGCGGAAGATGGAGCTTGTCAGCTGCAGCATAAAGATGGCACCTGCGGGAAAGGGAGAAAAAAATTAGATGGTGCCTGCTGGCCTTAGCAAAGCAGAGGGAGAGCAGGAAGATGGTGCCCATCAGCCGCCCTCCCCGGAGAGTATCCCAGCAGGCCCCTGTCCCTTAGACCAATGCTTTGAAATGAAGAAATGAGTCTCTTTCACATAAAGTCTGGGTTCCATAAACAGCTGTAGATTTTATGTGTCCATGGGAGGAGCTGAGTTCAGAATCTTCCTACATCACCTTCTTGACCCAGAACCTCTCCCTGTCTCTCTCTCTTTCTTAAATTTATTTTTCTGCAAGTCTGTTCCAGATCTTCATCACTAACCACATCTCATTATGCATGGTGCTGTCACTATTTAAATGTGCCCCTTCCTCTCCTCCCCCAGTAGACTGTAAGTTCCTCAAGGGTCGACACATCCCATTCAGTTTTGGACCTCTGGTACCAAACACAGAAGCAAGCATGTCCAGGCTCAGTAAATGCTGACTGGATGAAATGAACAGATAGATCATTCCCTCAGCTCCCCCGCCCCAGCCCCTCCCTCCCTCAGATTGCCCTGTGATTCCTTGGATGATACTTTCTTATCCTTAAAACTTCTGTTCTTTTAAAAACCTTGAAAATAGTTATCTTTCTCCCTCTTTAACAGATGAGGAAACTGAAGCTCAGATGGGTTAAAGAACTCACTCAAAGTCCCACAGCAAGAAAATGGCAGAGTCTGGGATTCCATGCTTTTTCATTTGGTATGTGGCTGCCTCTTTTAGGGCAGTCGTGTTGGATACAAAAAGGCTAAATTATGCAGGACTTTGAAAGCCAGACAAAGAATTCTGGACTTGACCCAGTTAGAACTAGTCTCCTAAATACAAAGGACCGGGATACTAACACATACTTTTCATGGTTATTTGGAAAATCAAGAGATAACATATATGAAGCATCTGAAATAAAGCCTGACCCATTGTAGGTTCTCAAAAATGGTAATGATGTATTATTTTAATTTTTAATTAATTAATTTATTTATTATTATTTTTTTTTTTTGCGGTATGCAGGCCTCTCACTGTTGTGGCCTCTCCCGTTGCGGAGCACAGGCTCCGGACGCGCAGGCTCAGCGGCCATGGCTCACGGGCCCAGCCGCTCTGCGGCATGTGGGATCTTCCCGCACCCGGGGCACGAACCCGTGTGCCCTGCATCGGCAGGCGGACTCTCAACCACTGCGCCACCAGGGAAGCCCTATTTTTAACTTTTTATTTGTGTGTGTCTTTCTTCCTAACTAGCTACTTGAAAGCTACTTGAGAATACTGGTAATGGCTGATATTTTTCTCACTCCCTTCTCACCTTTTCTCTTCTTTTTAAAGAGTAGTGTTATTTGCAGTGGCTAAGAGTATGGCCCTAGAGTCTAGCAGTGCCTTCACTACCATTCCTACCAGCTGTGAGAATGTGGGCAAGTCTCTTGGCCCCTCTGTGCTTCATTTTCCTCACCAGTCACTTGAGCTTAATAACAGTGCCTACCCGATGGAGTTCTGTCAGGATTGCAGGAATTAGTTACAACGTAGCTTGGTGCCTGCCACCAAGTAATTTTGAACAGATAATACTCCTCATTATTATTATGTTTACTTATATCATTATTATTATATTACTCCTCATTATTATATTTACTTTTTTTGTTTTGTTTTGTTTTTACTCCTCATTATTATATTTACTTTTGTGATATTTTTGCTTATTGAGAAATTCCTTTAAGAAATCTGTGTTAGAAATACTTCTTATGTCTTGAGGAACTGCTGCTTCTTCTGGTCATACACATGGTAACAGGTTTCTCTGGCTACGAGGAAGCTCAAAATCAAACTTGAAGTTTAACCATAGCAGCTCGATAGACCCTACTGGTTTTTTAATATATTTGATTTCTCCTTTTTCTAGTTCTATCTCCCACTTGCGTCTCCACTTCTCTATTGCGCTGTTATTGTAAACTGCCTCAAATCACTGCTCTTTAAATCATAGATTTTCACCCTCTTCTTGGCTATAGTTCCCTTGATTGAAACCGCTCCCTAGAAAAATCTACGTATAAGTCCTCCCTCCCTTCCTCTCACAACTTAGCATCCAATTTTGGGACATTCCTGGACTGCTCAACCCCTTATACCTGTGGAAGCTTCCTCACTCACAGAAGAGCCCACCACAGGGGGGCAGCTCTCACTGATGGAAGGCTTCTCCTTCTACTGGAATCAGCCAGCTTGTCACATACAGAGCCAGGCACAAGTCTGCAGGCACCTCTTCAGTGACTGGTAGGCTGTTCTCATGGCTGCTGAGGCCTTTGCTTCTTTAGACTGAAACAGCCTGGGATTCTTCAGGCCTTTCCTTCCTAACAGGGTTTCGTGGTTCCTGATCGATTCAGTGTAGTCTGGACCTTCCGTGGACTCTGCCCAGCCTGACACCCACCTTACAAAGCTGCCCTCCCAGCCCCAGAAGTTGCATTCAGGAGCCTTATTTACGCTGAGTGGCTCCACCGTCCTGGCCCATAGCTGATGGAACTTGCATGAAGATGCCAATTGTATTTTCTCCCCCAGATATTTGGAAATGGATTCAGGGCCACTAGTTAGTTTCTGCAGGTCTTTTGAACTGGGGATAAGTCATCTTGGTGGCTGTGGGGACAGCTATCTGCATAGAGGAGAGAACGAAGAATAAAGCAGTGGAGAGGAGGGGCAGAGAGGAGCGTGCAGGTGGCCTCAGAAGGGACAGAGACAAAGAGGGTCATTGCTGGTTCTGGACGGCTCTCCAGTTCCTGGTTCCATTCTTCTCTCAATCTTGCCTGTCCTCTTGGTTTCCATTAAAAAAACCTGTGACCTTTTTGGTTTAAACCAGTTAGAGTAACTTCCTGTTAAATATAAAGTCAGTCTCCTCCTCCCCTTCCATCTCCCCTACTTTTCTCTCCTCCCCTCCCCTCTCCTCCCCTTCTCTCTCTTCCTTTTCCATCTTCTGTCCTCTGCTCTCCTCTCCATAATTCTTACGTTCTCATGACCTCATGACTATGCCTTGCTGCAGATTTCAAATCTCCCCGGCGATTTCATCCTGAAGCTCTGCTTCTCTTTTGAATATGGAAGCTTGGCATCTCATCCCAACCTCACACTCTATAAGGCACACTCTTCTCTTCTTTTCCTTTAAAAATTCCCTTGCTGGCCAGTCACTGAGTCCTGCCGTTTGTCATGGTCTCTGGCTTCTGCGTCTCCTGAGGGAATATCAAGATCCCTAAAATTTGTAATCCTCTTACCATGGCCTCAAGATCTGCCTTTTTTCTCTTAATCTCAACAGCTAAAGTGTCATTTTTGTATGTGATTGCTGGAATGTTGTCCTTACTAGCGTCTTGGCTGCCAGCTTCCTCTACCTTCTGTCACTTTAAAATGCTTCCAAAAAATGCTACTTCTACGTGAGACGTTACCCCGTCTGCGTAAGTCCAACGAAGACACTTACACTCTATTGACATTCACCCATCTGTTGCCACTTTAAACTTCTCAGGGGGTACTTGTGCTTTGATGACACTTATGATCAGAATTAGTGAAATAATCACTCTGAGCTTCCCTGGTCAGCCACCTTCAATGCCTCCCTATTTCCCTCAGGATAAAGTTCTAGTTCCTTAGTCTGACAGTCAAAGTTTTCTATATTCTGATCTCTACCAACATTTCCTTTTTAACCTTAGCTCCCCTGGGGGACCCTCTACCCAAGCGAGACTGTCTACTCACTGTTTCCCTAACTCACCCTGGGCTTTTCCACCTCTGGGCTCTGCATTCATTCATTCTTTCATTTCTGGGACACACACTTGTCGTACCAGGCACTGGAGGTCAAACAGTGAATAAGACAGACACAGTCGGCCTTCGGACATGCTTTCCCTCCGTGCTGGTCTGCAATGTCTTTTGTCTCCAGCCCCATTCCTTTTGTACGAAACTCTACCTATCCTTCAAGGTCACACTAAAAGTTACCTCTTCCCCAATCATGTCTGTCTGAGATGACCTCTCTGGCGAAAGCCTTGTTCACCTGTTGTTTATTTGTACTCTGAAGTTAACGTATCAGTTAACATCTGGATTTGATTCTGCACCCCAGTCTCCTGTGCTGGATAGAAGCTCCTTGAGAAGCAGCATCTTCTGCTGCTTCATTCACCCCGTGGGCCTTGCCTAGAGTGTTAACTCAATAAATGTGTTGGATTTATTGTGGCAGCTTAGGCTTGGATTTCCTTAAAACAACCACAAATGACTGTGAATATGCATTTGTCCCTTGGGTTGATGCCGCTCTGGTTGACTTACATAAGAACTAGTATTTCCATTGGTTCAGTGTTCCCCTTCTTAAAATCAGCCGGGTC
Organism: Pseudorca crassidens; assembly: GCF_039906515.1. Lineage (NCBI taxonomy): Eukaryota > Metazoa > Chordata > Mammalia > Artiodactyla > Delphinidae > Pseudorca > Pseudorca crassidens. Next base: position 53,561,061 of record NC_090297.1, read on the forward strand.
ACAGGTGCTATGACATGGATGGACCTGGAAGACACTGTGCTGAGCCAATCCCCAAAGGACAGATACTACAGGATTCCACTTATGTGAGGTACCTGGCATAGTCAAGTTCATAGAGACAGAAAGTAGAATGGTGGTGGCCGGGGCTGGGGAGAGGAGGGGTTGAGGAGTCATTGTTTAATGGAAACGGAGTTTCAGTTTGGGAGAGGAGAAAGTTCTGCAGATGGATAATGGTTGATGGTCACACAACAATGTGAATGCACTTAATGCCACTGAATTGTACACTTGGAAATAATTAAAACGGTAACTTTGTTATGTATATTTTACCAAAATTCAAAAGAAAATCAACTAGGTCCCAAGCTGCGTGCAGCTGTGGCCCATGTCTCCCCACTCCGGACTCCTCCCCACCCCCTCCCATTTCCAGCTCCCATTTGGTAGCGGGATAAATCCTTGCGGAAGTGAAGTGAACGGCATTCTTTCTTTGAAATTGAGAAGGAAAATTAGAAGCGGAATCTTTGAAAATGCTTTAAACACTTCTCACGTTTCACCTTGCTGCTGTCTCTTCAGGATGTAAGTGGAAAAAAGTGTCAAACCTCAAAGCCAACAAGAGAAGGCGTTTTCTGGGCTCAGATGAAGAAATCTGCAAAATTAGGAAATAATGTTTGTGCCGTTTCTGGAGGCCCTGGACAGGCTCGGTTCACCGCCAAGTGATTTACCTGTGGCTCTCCGTGATTATTTACTTGGCTCTTCAGCTCAAGACAATCACAGGAATGTACGGCCCATAAATTAGAATAGCTATGAAACACAGGCTGCCTTTATGTAGAAACATAACTTTTGCAGTTTTTTTTTTTTTTTTGCAAAGGGAAAATACATTTAATATACAGGCTTAGAGTGATCACTTGGCTCTCTGACTCCCTCCTTTTTAATATCAGAGTTCAGCACGGATCTCTTGCCTGTCCTAGGTCTTTGCCCTTGTGGCTGACTACGGGCCCAGGAGACAGATATTCCCCCAAATGCTCCCTGACTGAGCCCCGCTGGGGAGCAATGAGGCCTCTCCTACCACGCCCTCCCCACCCCAAGCTTTGGCTGCCTCATCATTTGGGGGTGGGGCTTTTCACAGTAGGTGAGTGTGGAAGTGGGGTCAACTATGCAGAATAGGGGAAGGAGCACGGATCTGGGGGCTGGGCTCACCAGCTCTGGACCCAGGCTCTGCCACTCACCAGCATTGAGCCCCAGCAGGCGACCTCATCACACCCGTCTCTAAAATGGGCTAACGATACCCCCTGGTTGAATTATGGTGAGGAACAGAGATAACGAACAGAGGTATAAGATCTGACATTCCAGAAACAGCTGTAAAGATATCAAGAGGATAGTTCTGGAGTAGTCTGGAGCATTTTGGGGTGAGCAGAGAAGCCTCAGACTGAGGATGGACAATACATCAGATGAAGGGGAGGGTCGAGGTGGGACATCAACAGCTGGAAAGGGAGGAGGAAAGTTGGGAGTCTGGCCAAGTCAGGAGAACAGCCCACTGATGCAGACAGCAGGTTGCCTGCAGGTAACTTTGAGGTGGGTCCAAGGGTCCATCTGAGATCGGGACTGGCACTGATGAATGAAGAAGCAAGACTTTTAAAGCTAGGAAGTGTGACCTGGTGGCTAGAGGCAGGCACCTGGGTCCCACGGTTTCTAGTCCTAACACGGAGAGCCCATCAGACTCTGGAGCCACGCTGCCAGGGTTTGACTCCTGACCTAGCTCTCACTAGCTGTGCAACCTTGAGCCAGTTACTTAACCTCTCTGAACTTTAGTTCTTTCCTCTGGAGAATGGAGGTTATAATAGTACCTATCTAGCTCATAAGATTGTTACGAGAATTAAATAAAATTAAGATGTGTAAAGCTCTTCGATAGCTCCTGACACATGACACAGAAAAAAAAGTGTTTGCTGATTTTAACATGATCCGTTCCTTTCAACAAATTCATTCAACAAATGTTTATGGGCTAGGCATTGTGCTAGGCAGTGGCAAAGCACCTGTGAAGTGGTCTGCATGATCCTTGCCCTCATGGAACTGAAAGCTTAGCCTCCAAGGATGCCTTCTTGCTCCTTGCCAACAGCTAAGCCAAGATAAGGTTTTGGTGTTCATTCTCAGGTCTGTAATATGCACTACAGCCCTTTTCTCTGATTTCATTTATTTCTTGCCATACCTGCTCCTCCAGACTGCAGGTAATTGAAAATTGTTGGAACATTCGATAAAAAGTCTACAGAATTGAGGGTACTCAATCAATGCTGAATAATAACAAGAGAAATGTATAATGTATAAACAGATTATGTTGGGGTCTTAACGTTCTTTTGTCTCATTAATATATATGAGAGCACACTTCCTCTGCACTGCTCTCTGTTGAGGACTGTCCTCCAGCAGGCAAGGAGGGCCAGGCTGCACAGAGTCCCGCCTGGGGTCTGGCAAGCCTCGGGGTGCAGCTCGGGATCCAAGCAGGCATCTTCTTCATGAGTATCAGTGATTTCCTTTCACGTGAAAAGTTGCCCCTTACTGACCTCTTACTGGTTACTAGGCCCAAAGCTGAGCATGTTCTCGTGTCATTTTGCTTTATCCTTAAAACAACCCTTGGAAGTAGGTTCTTTTGACCTCTCTCTGTGACTGAAGGAGCAAAGTCAGAGAGGCATGTAACAATTTACTCAAGTTGACCCAATACAGCTGGGGTGGGATTCTAACTCAGGCACAGACCTACACTACCACACCCCCTTTTTGTTTGCTGGAGAAACAGATTTCTCCAGCCTCTAATATACTTGTTCCTCTAGAAAATGCAAGGCCACTATCTTCTGCATAAAAACAAAGCTGTTTATTTTTAGGAAACCTCAAAACCTTTAGTGCAGAATACCCTGTTCTCTACGCAGGAATTCTTATCACACTTTGAAAATCTCTTATTTACTTGTTTATTTTCAATGATTCTAAGTTCTATCAACTACTGTACCTCAGCGCAATGCTTGGTACAAAACAGATGCTCAGTAAATATTTGTGGAATGAGTGAAAGAACGATTATCACTAAATTTGTATACCCTTTACACGACCTGCCACAGGAGATGCAAAATAAGTGCTCAATTCTTATTTGTTCAACATATGTATGCAATTATGAATGGGTCATCTAACTTGGTGCCCAAATTTTATCATTCTTGCCAATTAGCTTAAAAAAAAAAGGACCACCCAGACAATAGACTATCCACCCCTTGGACTCTTTTTAAAAAATGAGAATAAAAAATGAAAGAATAAGTAAATAAATGAATGAATGAGAATAAATGCTTCTAGAACTTTCCTTCAAGCAATCTCCATCTTCCACAGACTTGTTTCCAGCTTGATCAGCAATGTTTCTGCAGGTTACACTCAGTGAAATTTGGTCCAACATCCTTTTTCACACAACTGATGCTGGCGTGTCTTAGAAACAAATGGCCTTCGAAGATGCCCACTGGTGAAGCTGGCATAAAATCATTCTGGTCAGGAGTTTTTCTGAAGTTATTTTGGGATGACTGTATAAAAAGCCGAACACTTTCTATGTGGTTGATCTGGGCCCAGCCAGGTCTTGTAAAAGCAGAAGACCTGGCCCACCCACCAGGGTGACCTCAAACACCAATAGAGAAACTGCAGAGCCCCCTTCTTGCCCTGTGTCTAAACAGAGCTTCCAGCATAGAGGAAGGCTGTCCCTCTCACCAGTATTTCTGGAATAACCACCTGGTTTCATCTGGGAGGCTGATCCTCCCGGGATGTTTACTATTAAGCATGAGCTTAATTTCTATTATCGATGTTCTACTTACCCACACAGACAAGCATATGAGTGAGTTTACCCACAAGTGTACGTTTTCCAGAGGAAGCTGTTGCTTTTTGCTACAGTAATTGCTACAAGAAAAGCACCAGAAATTTTTGAGATAACATATTGTTT